>NW_028318294.1:8646071-8802857 GCF_062004578.1 Staurois parvus | reverse complement strand
TGGGGCCGCGCTGGAGGGTGCGTTCTGGAGGGACGTCATATGACACCCTCCCAGAAGTAGGTAACCGCGCAGTAGCCGTTATTTGGCTATAGCGTGGTTACCAAGTGGTTAAACGAGGCCCAATCAATGGGACTGAGAAGGACAAAGAGTAGAGCGTGCAGATAAACAAACTTACAGAGGTAATAGACATTCAGCACACTGAATTTTAGAGCCAGCGCTGCAGGGGGTGGGCCAGTCACACGGGGGAGGGAGGGGGATCAGATGTGGGCAGCACAGGGAAGGGGATCTGTGTGGAGGGATGATCACAGAATGATGGACTAAGTCTGTGCTTCTGTAGCAGCTAAAAGCCAGTGGGGGGGGGGGGACCAGCTTTCAACTGCTGGAGGAACAGGCACAGGCACAGTGTATCATTCTGTAATCATTCCTCCACCCCGCTACACAGATCCCCTTGCTATCCAGGCCTCCCTGTGTGCCAGGACCCCCTACAGGAGGCCCAGTGATACCCCCCTATCAGTGGCCCTGCATGCGAAAAATGTATATTGATCAGGAAAAAAGGTTCTTTATTAACCACTTAATGTCCGGATACTTTTACCCCCTTCCCGTCCAGGCCAATTTTCAGCTTTCAGTGCTGTCACACTTTGAAAGACAATTGCGCGGTCATGCAACACTGTACCCATATGCATTTTTTTAGCATTTTTTTGAGACAGATAAAGCTTTATTTTGGTGGTATTTATTCACCACTGAGATTTTTTTTTTATTTGCTATATAAATGAAAATGTCCCAAAATTTTGAAAAAAAGTGTTTTTCTTATAAAATTCTGCAAATAAATAATCTTTTTTCATAAATCTTGGACAAAATGTATTCAGTTATCTTTTTAGTAAAAAAAAAAAACAAATTAGTTCATAACCAAAAATTATAATTTTTAAAAAATTATTATTTTTCATTTTTATTTTTTTTTATATTATTATTTGTTTTTTTTAACATACTGTCACCCTAGCAGTACAGTGTCACCATAGTGAAAATGTACTACTTGTGGGGGGTGATGAAGATTTTTTCTTTTTTTTTTACACTGATTGCGTTCTCTCTGGCTGCATTCTTGCAACCATTGAAAAATACTTTGTGAGCTGTGATTGGTCACAGATTGTCACATGGTACTGTTGTAAATAGCCTTGTACCATGTGATCTCTGTGATCATTTACAGATTTCACACGTAGTAAGCAATGATGTCAGAAGTGACATCTTGCTTACTACTCTTCATGTGATCACTGATTGGCCAATCAGTGATCACATGATTGGGACCTCACATAGAGGTCCCTTACAATGATCGGTGTTCTGCTGTGTCGGGGACACAGCGGGCACCGGATCACAGTGCTGCACACTCCCAGCGAGCACATAAAAGCAGGGAGTGGGGAGGATGCTTAGATGTTTAGAAGTGGTAGATCGACGCTGGAACCTTAGGTAAATAACATTTTTGAACTATTGGTGTATTTGGTAAAACTGGACTGGTGGTATCCCAGTGAGGCATCTGGGTGGTAGGTCGGCTGCTCCAATGCACTGAGGAACTGCCACATTAACCTCAGAATATGGAATTAATATTAAAGTCTGAAGATCGTCGTACCACACTAAAGTATTATAGACCAAAATGAGGTTTTATTCAATACATTTATTAGGTGGTACAGCCAACTCGTTTCAAAGACCACTTATCGTCACCTATATTGAATCCGCTGATATGGTCTCTATATTGTTTTTTTATACTTTGTATTGAGGGAACTGTTCAGCAGCTGGTATGTGTCTACTACTGACTGTGATATTAACTCACTTCTACTTTTAATATTACAGCAGGTATAAAGGACAATGGTTTTAGTAGGAAAACAAAAGTGTATACAATCACCAGCATTTCAAGTTAGCAGCCATAACAATAGAAGATGCACATAAATGAAGGAACAATGTCATAGCATAAAAATGGCTTCATGTCAAGTGGTGCAACAATTTAACAGAAAATGGCTTACAATCTATCTCTTACATTAAATAACACACGGCTATTAAATGGAAGTTTACAATATAATAGAACTATTATTCATTGTCTGAATGTGTCATAACTGGTTATTTAGCATAAAAGTGCATATATAGCCATTTTTTAGTTTTGTATAGAGTAGGCAAGAGTTAAACTACTGCCAAATTAGTTTTTTGCGGGCTACGTGTCAAAGGGGAAATTTCTATTAATTTCTTGAGATAGAGAACCAACAGGAGGTTAGAGGAAATCTCTCAAGGTGAGGGGAATTCCATAGAAGAGGTGCCCCTATGGGAAGATTTCCCCTTACACCTTATTCTGGGGACAACTGTACAATTTTGGATTTCCCCTCACTTTCTTTCTCAGTGATAATGGCCACCAGAACAAATAGAGGGGTAATTCTATCCTAGATTGTAAGCTTAAAAGAACAGGGCCCTCGATCCCCTCTTGTTTTGCATTGTATTGGTATTGTTCTATCACATGTTCTGTCCCCCTTTGTAATGTACAGCGCTGAGCGAACTATTGGCGCTTTATAAATACTGTATAATAATAATAATAATTCTCCAAAATGGGGACACAGACAGTTCTAAAAATTGACAGAGGGTCTAACCCAGGGGCAGACTGACCATTTGGAAACTCGGGCACTGCCAGAAGGCCCGGGGTCAGCAGGGGGCCCCATGAGATGCCCCTGGTACCTTTTTCGAAGGCTTTTTTGAGTTTGGGCAAGGACACAGGGGGCCCATGATCCCCTATTGCCCGGGGGCCCCATGAGTTGTCAGCCCGCCCCTGGTTTAACCTTTCTAGACACCACACGAACCAAAACTAGAAAAAAAAGTTTTGCCTAGAGATAGACCTTAGACGTCATGTACACTGCTGCTCCCAAACTTGGGTTTAGACGTTTTTGGCATTGTTTTGCCGAAGCCCTTGAACTCAACTCAATAAAAGCCTATGTGTCCATGAATACAAAGGCTTCTACCAGTGTTTAAGAGCAGCAGAGTTTAGGGGCAGTTAAACATTCCTCTCCTGAATGCAGAATAATTGTGTTCAGGAGAGGAACTTTTTGGCCAAAAAATGTTAAACACAGCAAAAACAAGTCTAAACGCGACAGAGGCAGTGCTTAGTGCTTGGGTGTTTATTCATGTCAATGGAAAATACTGTGCCCAATAAAATGAATACATTTTCAAGTGCTAAACATGGATAAATGTGTGCATTTACATGTTTTTTTGCAACATTTATCATTTATCTAGTGTTCGGAGAGCTAAATGTCTAGGGGAGATCATATGTACATGGGGTCTCAAAGTGGTTCCAAAACCTAAACTTTTTTTTACCTTAATGCATTCCCTGCATCCCCTCATCCCCCTTCTATACAGTATAACTCGATCCTGAGCTGTGCTTGTCTGTAGTGGCTGTCCCTGCTCTCACTGGCTTTGCTGACTGTTGTCAGCCAAATTCTGTGATGAGGGCGTAAGGGAGAGGGCCAAGCAGTGCTGTCTGTGTCTATGGAAGCAGGCAGCATGGCTAAGAAACAAGCCTGCAGGTGGTACCCCATAGAAAGAGGTTTCCTATGGGGTACCATCAAGAGGAGGAGGAACCAAGAATGCTGGTGGGGAACCCAAGAAGAGGAGGTTTTGATCCACTCTGTGTAAATGCATTGCACAGAGCAGGTAAGTATGATATGGTTGTATTTATTATAAAAATAGTTTTATATAGAGTGGACTTTGAGGTTTTTTTGTTTTTTTCCCGCATACATGTTTTGCAGGGAGTTTTTCCCTTGCTTCCTGTCCCAATGGTGCTAAATCATTTCCTTAGCGAGAACAAAGCAGAAAAATTTAACAGAAGATGTTTATTTTTCCCTAAGAGGTCATTCATACCATTCTGCCTAGTTGTGAATGTATTGTTACAACATATCACTTTATTTTTTATTTTTTTTAACTGCTTCTCCTTTGCCCTATATCAGAAATACTGCTACAGGGAGGTAGGGGTGTGCAAAATCCTGTATATATATGTGATTTTGCAGTTCCAGGTAGGGGGTGCGTACTAGCCCTGCCCACACCGCCATTCATGGCCACGGCTGTCAATCACCAGGTCCCGGCCGGTGATCTCCGAGCATTACCGACGGGGGAGAGAACAATACAGTTCTCTCCCCTGTCAGCTCCTGCACACTGCTTTGTATGGCTCTGCATAGAGAGCCAAACAAAGCAGTGTGCTTACAGTGGAAAGCATACACACAGCATACTGTGAAACAGCACATAGTTAACCCTTTGATGGCCCCAGATGTTAACCCCTTCCTGCCCAGTGCCATTAGTACAGTGTCAGTGCTTTTTGTTAGCACTGATCGCTGTATTGGTGTTACTGGGGATGTTAGTGACGCCAAGTCAGTCCCCCCCGTGTCAGAATACGCGACGCAATCCCGCACTCCCACTATAAGTCACTGACTGCTGCCATTACTACCAATGAAAGAAAAAAATCTTGTATATATACCGCCATAACATTCACTAAAACAAATTAATTTAAACATATTGGGATTTTTTTTTTAGCCAAGACGTAGCAGAATAAATTTATGACGAAATTAGATTTTTTTTATTTTTTACTGCATGTTTAACCTCCCTATCGGTATTCCTGAGTATAGCTCGGGGTAAAATGTCAGTACCAAAAGCGGTAACCCCGAGCTACACTCGGGCTTACCATGCGACGTTGCTCAGGGAGTCCCTGCAGCGCTTACCTTGTCCTTCGCTCCCGCGATGTGTCCCCTGCAGCGTCCCCGGCCATCTCCTCAGGCCGATGCCGGCATCCGGCTTCCATGTTCCGGTCCCTGTGACGTCGGGACGTACGGGCGCCGGAACCAGCGGCAAATTTGAAATTTTTTAAAAATTTAATTTTTTTAAAAATGATTATTATATAGTAAAACATTGCTGTTTCAATGCATTTCACATATATTTTGTCCCTACTGCTTTGTCCTGTGCCCTGCCTGCATTTTGTCCTGTGCCCTGCCTGCGGTTTTAGACCAGCTAGAGAACAGCGATAGTAAATTAGGACCACTTGCAGAATTGAGTGATAATGATTTGTGGGGAAATTCGTCATCAGACACTGAAAACGATTTTTCGACTTTGCTCAGCGATGTGCGAATTTGCCTCTGTATTTCAAATTTCAGTGTTTTTGGTTTGATTATATTATTGAATTAAATGTATTATTATATTATTTTTTATGATTATTAATTAAATTATAATTTATGATTTCGTGTTTCAAGTTTTATCACATGCGGAATGTTTACTAGACTCTTGTTCAGACAGATTTCAGTGAGTTATTCCTAAAAATTACAGCCTACAATAAAAAAACTACATATTTCCATGCAAAAAAATGGTACCGCTTTCAGCACCAAAAATCAGAAATAATCATACCGCCAGGGAGGTTAATAGCAATATTCAAAAATATTGTTTTTTTTTCTCAAAATTGTCGGTGTTTTTTTGTTTATAGCACAAAAAATAAAAGTGCACAGGTGACCAAATACCACCAAAAGCAAGCTCTATTTGTGGGAAAAAAAGGACGTAAATTTAATTTGGGTGCAGCGTTGCATTACCGCGCAATTGTCAGTTAAAGTAATGCAGCGCTGTAATGCAATAAATGGCCTGGTCAGGAAGGGGGGAAATCATCTGGAGGGCAAGTGGTTAAACTTTATTGAAAGATCACAAAATCACATTAATCAATCATGACAGTGCAATATGGCCTGCTGTGGTGTGTTGACATGGGGCACAGTGCGTTGCAATGTGTAAAAATGCAAAATGCATACATTTATGAGGTGAACAGGGCAGATCAAAAAGCATTGTTTTCTATATGACCTTGTGTTGAGGCTACATTGATCTATGCATTTCAACACAGCTCAACATGCATGTTGTGAATGCGCCCGAAATAAAATAATATTTTCATTGCTATGTGTGTCCTCCAAACGTCCTGTCCTAGTGATGCTCTTATTCACAGATGGTTACCGGGATAACAAAAAAGTGGTAAATCACTTTCTTTCCATTTTACTAAAAAAAATGTGTCTTTTGAAGAAATTGAACCTTATGTCCTGTGATCATAGTACAGGAAGTGGTGGGAAATCTCCCAGTTTTAACCTTTCCCATGCTATACAAAACACAAACAAGGGTACAGGCGTGTTCTTGAAGAGTTTTGTGGGTCATTTTATAGGTAGCCCATTCATTTCGAAGGACGAAATGAAGGAAGGATTCTGTTAAAATTCTATCAAAGAAATGTAAGCACCTTTTTTTTTTATTGCACAGCAACAAAATGCATGACACTTTGTTACCATGCATTTCAGCATGGGATTTTGCATGTAGAAAGATGCATTAGGGCGCCATTATGAATTAACCTCCCTAGCAGTATGATTATGTCAGTATTTCTGTGCTCAAAGCAGTACATTTTTTTGCATGGAAATATGTCATTTTTTTATTGTAGGCCTGTAATTTTTAGCAATAACTCAGTGAAATCTGTCTGAACAAGAGTCTAGTAAACATCCCGGGTTTAAAAAAATTTGAAAAACGAAATCATAAATTATAATATAATAAATATTCATAAAAATAATATAATACTAATAATAAATTTAATTCAATAATGTAATCAAACCAAAAACACTGAAATTTGAAATACAGCGCAAAGTTCGCAAATCAGCAGGGGCGGACTGACCATTCGAGCACTCGGGCACTGCTCGAGGGCCCGGGGTCAGTAGGGGCCCCATGAAATGCCCCTGGTACCTTTTTTATAGGCTTTTTTGAGTGTGGGCAAGGACACAGGGGCCCCATGATCCCCTATTGCCCGGGGGCCCCATGAGTTGTCGGTCCGCCCCTGCACATCACTGAGCTTAGTCGCAAAATCGTTTTCAGTGTCTGATGACGAATTTCCCCACGAATCATTATCACTCAATTCTGCAAGTGGTTCTAATTTACTATCGCTGTTCTCTAGCTGGTCTAAAACCACTTTGGACCTAAAGGGACGCTTTTTGGACGCCATGGACGTTTTTCAGTTTTTAGGCAGAAATAACAGTAAAAATGCAGGCAGGGCACAGGGCAAAGCACTCGGGACAAAATGTATGTGAAATGCTTTGATACAGTAATGTTTTATTATGTGATTTTAGTGTATTTAGTGAATGTCACTTTTAAATTTTTTGAAGGTTCCGTCCCTGTATGTCCCGACGCTCGCAGGGACCATATCCCGGAAGATGGATACCGGCATCGGCCGGAGGAAATGGCCAGGGACGCTGCAGGGGGGACATCGTGGGAGCGAAGGACAAGGTAAGTGCTGGAGGGATCCTGGAGCAACGCTGCAGGGTAATCCCGAGTGTAGCTCAGGGTTACCGCTTCTGGTACTGAAAGTTAACCCGGAGCTACACTCGGGAATACCGCCAGGGAGGTTAATGGCATTGCTGCTTGCCTACAAGAGTGACGCAAGGTTTCTGTGCATTGCAGCACCAAGCATGATTTTGTAACCTAGCTTTATTGTCTGTTGACTCAATAATTTCAGGACGTTACAGTGTGATATTTTTAATTGTATCTCATGAGGGCTATGCTGAGACGTAAAGGGTCACTAATTATTTAGATATCATTCAGGCTTTGACTGTATTATAGTGCTAGCTATCTACACTTCTTATTAAATAGGCTTTTTTCTCAGCTCTCATATAGAAAAGAATTAATGTCTAGCATCAGGCAGCCATTACAGAGCATATAAATCACATATTAAAAAAAAACATAACAGAGGAGAAGTAGGAATCCAAATAGCACATGAGAATTAGAAAGAGAGCAGATAAGGATAAGTAAATGAATAAGGGGCAAAGAAGATCTTAGCTAAGTATGATTAGCTAAATAATTTACTCATCTTTGCAAAAAGGCAGTTAAAGGGATATGATCACCATGTATTAATACAGAAATGGCTCTTATAAGCAATTCAGGAAAGATGTTGTCTTTAAGGTCATCACAAAAACAGTAAGGGACAGAGTAAGGGGTAAGAGGTAGAGTAAGGATTCTCAACCATAAGAGAGAGAAAATAAGATATAGTCCTGTTTCTAGCTAACGCTTCGGTTATCACTGTAACTTTTATAGGAACGTAAATCATGTGACGAATAGTGTGCCCGACCCCTGCCCTTCTCACCAATTCATGACAAAGTACCAGCCAATCTCACACACTGCTCTGTCGCTTATGTAACAAAACCACCCTCAGTTGCACCCTGAACAGAGATGGCTGAATTTGGATCCATCTACAGTATACTGGCTTAATTTATGTACTTATTTAGTAGTTCAAGCTGAAAAAAAGACAGATGCCCATCAGGTTCAATCAAGAAAATTAAAAGCGAAATAGGGATTAGTTAAGTGGAGAGTTTAACGTCCTGGGTTAGGATTTGGGAGAGTTTAGTCGAATACAGCTGAAGTGCGGAAGATGAATCTGAACCCCATTAAGGTCAATAAGAATGAAATCGTTAAAATTAATTTGGGCCATTTCAAGGCTAATGGGCAAGAGTTTGTCAACAAAGTGCATGGGTAGCTGGCAACTACCCAGGAAAAAAAATACAGTTCAGTGGGGTTTACTCTTTACAATAATGCTTAAAGAACAAACTTTAAATTGCAAAATTCCTCTAAATAACATACCTGGGAGTGCAGTAAACCTACGTGTGCAGGGGAGCAATGTGTACCATGTGTAGGAGGCACTGCAGCAAAAAAATTACATTTAGAAAGAAAAAAGTAACTTAAATTATGATATTTGACATTTCCCTGCTGGAATATTTTACATTTGTAAAAACAAAAGGACATGGGGACCACTGTGGACCCTTAAGAGTACTGATAGCTGATGCTCCCTAAGAGCCATTGACAGGGGAAGAAGGAAGCCACCTTATACATTCACCAGCCACATTATTAGGTACACCTTGCTAGTACATTCTTCAGAGATTTTGGTCCATATTAACATGATAGCATTATGCATTTGCTGCAGATTGTTTGGCTGCACATCCATTTTGCAAATCTCCTGTTCCCCCACATTCCAAAGGTGCTCTATTGGATTGAAATCTGGTGACTGTGGAGGCCATTGGAGTTCAGTGAACTCATTCTCATGTTCAATAAACCAGTTTGAGATGATTTGAGATTTATGACATGATGCATTATCCTGCTGGAAGGAGCCATCAGAAGATGGGAACACTGTAGTCATAAAAGAAAGGACATGGTCAGCAACAATACTCAGGTAGGCCATGGAGTTGAACCTCCCTAGCGGTATGATTATTTCAGATTTTTGGTGCTGAAAGCGGTACCATTATTTTGCATGTAAATATGTAGTTTTTTTATTGTAGGCTGTAATTTTTAGGAATAACTCACTGAAATCTGTCCAAACAAGAGTTTAGTAAACATCCCGGGTATGATAAAATTTGAAACACAAAATCATAAATTATAATTGAATAAATAATCATAAAAAAGAATAATATAATAATAATAATACATGTAATTCAATAATATAATCAAACCAAAAACACTGAAATTTGAAATACAGAGGCAAATTCGCACATTGCTGAGCAAAGTCGCAAAATCGTTTTCAGTGTCTGATGTCGAATTTCCCCACGAATCATTATCACTCAATTCTGCAAGTGGTTCTGATTTACTATCGCTGTTCTCTAGCCGGTCTAAAACCGCTTTTGACCTAAAGGGACACTTTTTGGACGCCATGGACGTTTCTCAGTTTCCAGGCAGAAAGAACAGACAAAATGCAGGCAGGGCACAGGACAAAGCACTAGGGACAATATGTATGTGAAATGGGTTGAAACAGCAATGTTTTACTATGAAAAATTTGTTTTGAAAAAAATGACATTTTAAAACATTTTCAAATTTCACCCCGCCGGCGGCGCCCGTACGTCCCGACGTCACAGGGACCGGAACACAGAAGCCGGATGCCGGCATCGACCAGAGGAGATGGCCGGGGACGCTGCAGGGGACACATCGCGGGAGTGAAGGACAAGGTAAGCTCTGCAGGGACTCCCTATGCAGCACCGCATGGTAAGCCCGAGTGTAGCTCGGGGTTACCGCTTTTGGCACTGACATTTTACCCCGAGCTACACTCGGGAATACCGCTAGGGAGGTTAAACGATGCTCAATTGGTACTGAGGGGCACAAAGTGTGCCAAGAAAATATCCTTCATTACACCACCAGCCTGAACCTTTGATACAAGGCAGGATGGATCCATGCTCTCATTGTTTACGTCAAATTCTGACCCTACCACCTAAATGTCACAGCTGAAATTGAGGCTCATCAGACCAGGCAACATTTTTCCAATCTTCTATTGTCCAATTTTGGTGAGCCTGCGCGAATTGTAGTCTCTGTTTCCCATTCTTAGCTAACAGGAATGGCACCCGGTGTGGTCTTCTACTGCTGTAACCCATCTGTTTCAAGGTTTGATGTGTGCTCAGAGATGGTATTCTGCATACCTTAGTTGTAATGGTTAAGTTACTGTTGCCTTTCTCTCATCTTGAACCAATCTGCCCATTCTCCTTTGACCTCTGACATCAACAAAGCATTTTTGTTCACACAACTGCCGCTTACTGAATATTTTCTCTTTTTCAGACCATTCTCTGTAAACCCTAGAGATGGTTGTGCATGAAAATCCCAGTAGATCAGCAGTTTTTGAAATACTCAGACTAGCCCGTCTGGTACCAACAACCATATCAGGTTCAAAGTCACTTAAATCCCCTTTCTTTTCCATTCTGATGTTCGATTTGAACTTCAGAAAGTTGTCTTCACCATGTCTACATGCCTAAATGCATGGAGTTGCTGCCATGTCTGATTAGCAGTTTGTGTTACCAAGCAATTAAACAAGTATACCTAATAAAGAGGCCAGTGAGTGTATAGTACCAGTAGAAAAGCTGCCACTATTTATAATGTTGGCTCCCAAAGAATGGGCTAAAAATTTAGTATTCAAAAGAATGAACTAAACTTGCCTGTGCATGGTGTACCTCTGTACAATGTGTAGGAGGTACTTAAACAAAAATTACATTTAGAAAGAAAAATCATTTAAATTGTGATATTTAACATTTCACTCTGGGCTTCTTTTTTTTTTTTTTTTTAAAGAGGGCATGGGGACCTCCAGGGACACTTGGGCCACATTAATTCTATGCATAGCGTGAACCTGCATTCTTACTCACAATTGTGTTAGCGCATGTCCTCATAGGGCAGCCTTTTCACTTGAATAGACTGCCCTAGGCATGATTGTTGCTCCAAAGAAGCTTAGGGACAAATTTTTGACCCTGAGCCAGGAACTATTTTACACTCCTGTTTTGCTGAAATTCTCATGCAATCTGTTGCACTGATTCTGCCTGCAATTTCACGTCGTCCATATGTGAATGTTGCCAGAACCCAACGTTCCCTTAAACATTGATACGGGAAGAAGAAAGCTGTCATATACAGTAGCAGTAAAAATAATGCTGCTATATATGACATATGGCTTCAAACTGAACAAGCAAAGCTCAGTCAAACCAAACCAGGAGCTCATGCTTATATAGAGCCCTGAACTTTCAGTTGATCCAAAAGGAAGTCAAAAACCTCCAGGGGCTCCTTGCCCAGTACAGTCCCAACATATAGACAATTTGCCTTGAGCCCTAAGAGTTAAGTTCTGCACTGAAAAAAGTTTACCATGCCTATTTTTTTATTTTTCAGCTCAATGCATCATCAGAAGAATGAAATGTGACATTTTTTAATAAAGTTGAAAATAAGAAAAAGTAAAAATGTGCAATGCATCATTTAGGATGCATTGGCACTGACCCTTTCACAGCACACATTATAGGCCATGGTATTCCACTGCTGGTAGTGTAAGTGAGCCCTTAGGCTGGATTCCCACTTGTGCTCCTGCATTGCAGTTCTTTTTTGAGGGAACATTTTTGATGCACTTAATGATGCATTGACATACTTTTCCATTCCTAGCCATTATTGGAGGATTAAAGATGAACGTGACCTTTTTGGGTGAATGCGCATAAATGCACTGTATATTAGGGAACTAGCACCATTAAAAGCAATAGCACATTATATCATAGGTGTGAATAAAACACAGTCCAATTTGCTCCAATTCATAAAAAAATTCTGATCCCCAAAGACAATCTGATACTCAGTGGATCAACATTATGTATATTTCTGGCATTCGGAAAACACACCTAGACATTTTTTTTCAGACGATCTCTTGTCTACTTGCTGAAAAATAGGATATTTTCCCTTTAAGCCTGTACTAAAACCTAAAACGCGCACTGACCTACATAACAAGCTGTTAACAAACATACACAGAAAAAGATGTAAAAAAGTTCTGTTACTTTGAAAGAATTTGATATGCCTTGAAAATGCTGTAAGAACAGCCTCAAGCAGAGGTTAAATGCAAACTTATTTTTAAAATGTTCTGCGATATATGTACCACTGGCAACACATCTTTATTAAAGGAAGCCTGCCATATTAGAAACATACAGATTGCTACTGCTGAATTTTCTTACTGAAAAAGCTATTTGCCTGGCTCTTACACTGATCCTTTGATTTTAATACTTTGTAGCAGTGACTTGGAACTAGATTGTGGATAAGACATTCCAACATGACTTTCCTGACCTGAATATATGTTTATGGTTGGTCCAGATGCACTGGAAGTAATGGATTACCATAATAGTCAGGTAACTGGAGTTTTCAGAAAGAGACAATGACAGCTATATATTCCTTTACTCTAGTATTTTCCATCACTTACTACATTCCTTTGCTCATCCTGAAACAGACTATATTCCCTCACACTTTCCAAAACCAAAAGAAACAAAAGTTAGACTTTAAAGAAGAATTCCAGGTACGGATAGACACTTTTACTCCATTTATCTCCACTTCCGGGTACCATGCTAAGTGGCTGCCCTCTTGCATTGTCAACACAGGAGTTCAACCACTCAGCATGGGTGTGTAGACAGGTGCAGTTTGCTTCCTTCACTGTAGGTGGCACTTGACTGGAGCAGTGCTGCAGTTGGAGAGGTAGTCAGGAAAAGAATGGCTTCTCTGTGATTTCCTGATCCCTGAAGGCAGCATTCCAGTTGGCTACGCTGCATCCAAGTGACCCCCGGAAGCTATCTTGGGTCAGAAGAGTCTTTTTAAGACCCTGCTTCCAGGTTTTGGCACACATTCTGCAAAGTGGATAGGTGAGGGAAAGAGTACACATCTAATAGGGAAAATGTCTAGCAACAGGGAGATATCCCTAGTGAGGAGGGACAGGTGAGGAACATGCCAACCTTCTGCAGAAGCCTCCCTATTGGATCCAGGCTGCATTCTTCTCTCTGAGAGAGACACTGTTGCTGCATCTAAATCCACTGTGTTCTCAAGTCAAATGGAAAAGCAAGTGTTTACCTGGTGTGGTGTTCTCCTGCTGGGTTGTCTGTTCATTTGAGCCTTTCTTTCAATACAAGTTCTTGATCCTGCAACCAAGCTCTGTGTCATTACTTCCTACACCTCACTGCACCTACACACAGGTGCCATTCAGAGATTAATTCAGAAAAAAACAACAAAAGCATTGTCTGAATGGTGCCCATATTAAGTGGCCACCTTCGTGCGTTCAGAATGCAGCAAGGTAGCTGCTCAGCCCGGGACCATGAAGCAAGTAAAGATCACTGGAGTAGTGGTTTCTACTATAGTGATTTCCAGATTTCAGGGGCATCGACAGGGTATGATACTATATACCGTACATAATTACATTGCCCAAACTAAACCAATGTAAGTAACTAATAAAGTATCCATACCTGGAATTCCTCTTTAAAGAGACTTTGTTATCACATCATGCCTGTTATGGTTAACATCATCATTTATTCACTGCCAACAAGTTTGACAATGTCTGAGGAAATGTTGGAGGTCCCAAACACATGCAGTCCCCCCAGGTTCCACCAGCCTTGCCATAAATGAGAATTGACAGTGTTAGGTATTGCTTTAAATGGTGCTAGTTCATTTTTTGGCAATAGACTTGGGTTGAAAAAGTTTATGACCATCCTTTGATGTGTGAAAGCCCAACTCAGGGCTCTAAAGCCCAGCACCCTCTCCACCACCACCGAGTAACCCCTCTCTCCCAGCAGTAGTTTTTGCTTTTTTATACCTACCTTTTCCATATCTTGTCTGGCTGGTCATATGATGTGTGGAGATTCAGATTGGGTAATCCTCGCTGATACACAGTGGCACTGACATGATGTCCTTTGCATCATGATACAATAAATATAGGGTGCTATGACCATGGACCCTAAGGGTGGCAGGTCTAACGGATCCCTGAATTTACAGTATGTTCTCAATATTTATGGATGAGTGATGCTTGAGGTTGTAGAATGAGGGCATCCAGTTGTGGAGAAGCAGTATTGCAGGGGGCTGAATAAAAAGTATGTAATACAGCCTGATATTTTTTTTAAAACTGCCTTAGGTATATTTAAAAAATGAATTGGGCTTGTTATTGACAATGACAAAATGTATGTTACACATGCATGTCAACCTGTTTTGGCATGTTGATAAGACAGGAAAAAGAACAGGAAGGTGTGAATCCAACCTTAATGATTTACCCTTCCCAGTCTGTAACATATTTTGAGTGTTTACCCAATAGCCTTGAAATGACCTCAACATCCACCATATTCCACTCCACTCATAATACATCTCCATTTCCCATCCCACATATTGGCTCAATATATTACTAGTAATGGACATAATGTTTTCCCAATAGAGATGTCTTATATCAAAATCAGTATTCTCTCCTCTGCATAGAAGTCATTATATATCTTAATGGTTTAAGAGGACTAGGTCCTAATGGCTAATGAAAATGATTCTTCTATAGGCTACCAATGCAAAGTTAGTAAATAATTAATCTGCATCTTAGGCATCTAAATGTCATAAATGATGATATGTAGCAAGTTTGACTCAGGTGCTCAAACCATGCATCCAGTTAGCTGAAAAGAGAGAGGGTTGCCTATTGATTGACATTACAAAAGGAGTCTGGGTGACTACAATAGTTAGAATATATCTTGCTGTCCATTGACGGCTGCCAAAATCTAACAGGGAAAGTGATATACATTCTCAGGAAGATGTACAAGGGAAAATAATGGATCTGAAAAAAATACCTTAATGGTGTGAGATCAATAATATTACTATCCCAGGTAAAATAGAAGCACATGTATTATTAAGACTCTGCTGAAATTAGAGCATTCCGTAAAGTTCCTTTATTATGAAGATCCTTCTTACTGTAATGTATCAAAGGACATGGCCAATTAGGGTAAAAAAATGCCAGGAAACTTACATAAATCATGTGTATTTCATTTCTTTTCTTTTTAATGATCAGTAGCTTGGGGATTATGTGTGCCAATGCCATGATATTTTGTTGAATGGGCAGTGTCCTCTGGTGGAGTCGCAGTGTGTGGTGAATTTTACATTATTGTAACTGGATGAAAAACTGAGCTGGCAGTCTTTGCTACGTGCATAAATCTCAGTGCTTAAAGGCAAACTCAGGGCACATGTAAAAGTAGTGAAACTCTGTATTCATTAATAAATCATTAAAGTGTATGGCAGTGGTCTCCAAACTACAGCCCAGGAGATGTGGCCCTTTGCTTGTTTTTACCTGGTCCTTGGGGAACTATTCCCACAACTGACACCATTGATGGGACACCATTCCGCCCACTGATTCCATTGATGGGGCACTATTCCCCCAACTGATACCAATGATGGGGCACTATTCCTCTCACTGACATCAATGATGGGGCACTATTCCTCCCACTGATGGGGCACTATTTCTCCAACTGACACCAATGACGAGGTATTATTCCTCCCAATGAGACCAATGATGGGTTACTTTTCCCTCCACTAATACTAATAATGGGGCATTATTCCTGCCATTTACACTATTGATGGAACACTATTCCTTCCACTGACACCATTGAAGGGGATCTATTCCTCCCACTGTTACCAATAATGGGACACTATTACTCCCCCTAAAACCAATATTGGGCCAATGTTTACTCCCATTGACAATGGGGCATTTTCCCACTAGCCACAGTCTGCCCCCCTAAAACTGAAGGACAATAAACTTTGTTTAGAAAGCTTGGAGACATCTAGTGTGAGGCCTTTTTCACATGGCTGCTGATGCTCATAGCATGAATGGTCTCTGTTTTTTGCAACATCTCAACTTCCAGGTTCTGTGTGCAGGCAGCACATTGAAGCCTTTAAGGACACTGAGGCTGCATGGACATGACCGCTGGACCAAATGTGACAGCCATGCAGGTATGGTTGAATGCCCTCGAATGCAGACAGTGTGCCTCCTGTGCCCCTCACCTGCACATTCATACCTGCGTACCTGTCACATTAGGACCAGCTGAGGAAAGCAGATAAATAGCACTGAACTTGTAGGGTTCTCTCATTGGTATTGACATCCTGATGTAAATAATCTGGTTCTACACTCACGGTCTCCTTGACTTGTAGTATAACAAAAAATGGAACTTGAAGTACCACACCACAAACTAAAGCGTTTTGAGGACATTTCAGGGATCCATTTCTCTTCTAGAATATTAACATTGCATTCAATCAAGATCGGATAAAGAGAGTGTTTTTTGACCTCTGAAATGTGTTATCTACCTTTTGGATTTTCCACTCAACTTTCTACTGGAATAAAGTTGTATCTGGACCTCTCAGCAGTGATGTGGAACTTCAGTTTCCATTTTTGTTATATTAAGACCAGCAGCTATGTCTGTGAAGGCAGTGCATCCTAATCGGCTGCCTGCACTCAACACCTGGAAGATGAAACACTGCAAAAAAAGGACCATTCATGCTATACAGGTATCATCCCCCATGTGAACAAGGCCTCAGTAAACACAAAGACAAATGTTAAATACATGTTTGCACATGCTCTTGTACTGCTGTAAATAAGTGTCTTCATTTTAATTAAAACTCTACTAACTAACTAGTCATGTACTAGATATGGGGTTTTCTGTTGTAAAGTGACAATGCTTACTGACTATCTGCAAATGGAGCCTTGGGATTGTGAGGGTGGAGAGATGAAACCACTGTATGCCTTCTACAGTCTACAACTGTAACAGACAAAATGGTGTCATCTACTTGGCTTTGTTGTTTTGCAGGGCTGTGTAAATCTCCAGACAGGATTGACAGAAATTCAAACCCTTTTGCAGGTAAAACAACACACTTAGCCTAGATTCACACTATGAATCACAAATGAATTGCATTCCTGTGCAATTCACATGTGATTTAGTGAGGTGCAATTTGAGTCCATTCATTCTTTTTTAATGGGCTCAAACCACACTGCATCACACCAAAGTAGTGCATGTACCAATTTTAGAAATGTGCTGCAACCGGATTGCATGGTCATTTTGTATCATGCAATCCGGTGCAGGCAAACACATTGCATTTGCGACCTGTGCTTGAGGTGTTGTAAACATTATGCTGACACCTACTGCAGATCGCAAGGGCAGTGGGATTTGAATGCGGTGTGGGGAAAAGCGTGCAGATCATGATTTTCCCCCACCATGTTTTAGTGTGAACTGGGGCTTATACAAATTTAATCTGTATTTAGCGGTTTGTCTTGAGAACAGATTTTGCTCTCAGTTTTGACTGGCATGTTCCTTTAAACCCTTCAGCTTGGAATAGTTTTTCAGAGAAAGTGCTGAGTAGTGCTGGGCAAGGGTTGGACGAGAGTCAGGAATGGGCTGAGAACTCCTGGGGCTTTCATAGACTGGCATGTGCAATCTGCTACATGAATGATTTTTCTTAAATAAAAAGACCAAAAGGGAACACAAATGATTAGAGGTATCACAAAATTCTACAGGAATTCTTTGGAGACCGGTAGTTGCTTTGCAATCGAACACATGTTTCTGTCTAATTAAAGTGGTCTGGATGAAATAGAGGAAAGGGACTTTTGATGCGGCAAGAAGGCCACACGTACGAAAAGTACACAGATGGCCGTCTAATAAGAGCAGGAATAGACAACAGCCTTTTCCTCTCTGCTGATGGAAATATACTCTGTTTTGGTCTGGAGTTAGGCAAAAATCATTTGTTCATTGTCAGAAGTTTGGAACTGAATTTTTAAAGGGAACCTGTACTGAAAGAAGTATGGTGGCTGCCATGAAAAAAGTTCCTTCAAAAGCTGTCCACACGGCTGTTATAATATAATTATACAATCTTTTTTACACTCCCCTTTAAGTTCACCATACATTACTATCTGACTGTACTAGTTAGATCTACTGACAACTGTGTACTAGAAAGGCCTACTTGATTGAATACAAAATGATTGGAAAGTTAAAATGGTTGTAAATATCTTAAATGAAATATGAACAAAGCATTTCCTTCTATAGCGTGTATCTGTCTTCATCCAAAGCACCAAATGTGATTTCTGTCTGGTATATCATTCCTCTGCTATCTGCATGAGTCACTTCTGTCAGAATATGCTGACACCAAAGATGACCCTGCTCCCCCCAGCACACAGCAGGTGATTGACAGCCTCAGCTCTGTATGCTTCCCAATAAGACTGTATAGAGGGAGGGTGACTATCCCCTCCACTCATGTCTCAGATTACACTAAGCTGCATGTTCTATGTTGTCTAGTGTCCTTGCCCTCTACCTTCTTAAGCTCAGAAATGCTGTGTAAATTCTGGACTTTGTACTAATGTAGAGGAGAGAGGGCTGAAGATAAACAGGTACAACATATGTAGAAGTATTTGTTTCATCGCTGTATAGCACATGAGGTTAGTTACCTCACTAGGTATATGTAAGGGTTTCTGTGAAGAACCAATAATATTACTGTAATATGGAGGATCTGTATGATCAATCTATAATCACCTAAGTGGTCACCAAAAAACAAAGTACATTTCCATAAATGGGGTGTTCAAGGATGAACCACAGGTGTAATAACTTACATGTACATACAATAAAAGCACGTCTAAATTTATTGTAACATTTATTAACATTACTTAAGAAAACATGAGATTATGCAAACTTTAAAAATGGAAAATATGTAACATTTGTCTCCTATTGAGTCTACATGTTTTTCAGATGCTCTGCTTCTTCAGAACTCTATTTCAAAGATAACAAGTGTGTTACATATTATTATTGTATAATAATAATAATAATAGATCTATAAATAAAGGAATTATACAAAATGCTGATATACAATGCGCACAACATCATCAAAAAATGATACATATGAGAACAAAAGGCGTGAAATAATGGTACATCATTAAACAGTATCAATATCTGACAAAGAAGGAAAACAAAATACTCCCAAATCCTGCATGAAATAGCCCAGGCTGTGGGGATGCTTAAAAGGAACAGCTATGGAAGAACCAAAATCCAGGCAAGACTCTCCTAATTAGACCAACAGGTACAAGTTGTAAAAAAACAATTATATGGCTGGATACTCACTTATATAATATAGAGATGAGAAATACACTAGAAAGCGTATTAGTATTCAGTAGCCTAGCGGCCTTATGCCTCTCTCGAATGTCCCTGTCCTCTGCGCATTCTGAAACATATATATCTCTAAATCAGATATCCAGATGCCAATAATACATAGCTAAGAGAAAAAATATGTAAGGGTTTACAACCACTTTAAAGTGACACTAAACTCTGGTTTAAAAGAACAAAAAATCTATTCCAGTATGTGTTCTTAACTCAGAAATGTCTCTTCTATTGCTCTCAGTCTTCTCCAAATTTCCAAATTCCTTTCTTTTTTTTCTGCTGTGATTCATCTTCCTGTTAGAGGGTGGCTACCATTGTTCTCCATGGTCTCACTGTAGGAATGTAGCCACCTTCTATTGCTCACTTCCAAGAGGAACTACGGACTATGGGATGTGTAGTGCACATGACCACATCTAACGTGCACTGTTCATTACAGACAAACTGGAATACATATTTGAAAGTATTTGAGGAATTTATCTGGGTTTTTTAATAATATAGCAGGGGAGATTAGCTAGGGGGGGGGGGGCATTAAGTGTTGGAGGTGTACTCCAGGTCGTAGTAGAACTTTATTCTTTAGCTAACCTTTTCTAAGCTTAATTTTTAGCAGCTTTTCTAAGTTTGTAGTAGTTCCTGGCTAGAATTAAGTCAGTTTATGGCATAGTGGTGCCATTACTACAACTTGGTAAGTTTAACGGTAACTCTTCTTTAAACTCTTTTGTCTTGTACTGTGCGGAAGTTAAATTTCAGCTTGAAATAGCATGAAACAAAAAGCAATGTCAAAGCTTTACTGGATTGACTTGAAATAAAGGTTTTGAGTGAATAAGACAAATTTAGATAAAAAGAAAAGTTAAAGAAAATGTGGAATGTATTTGTCTGACTTTTGTGAAGCTGGAAGTAGCCATAACTGCTTGAAAGAGAACCAATCACATTTGTGCTTCTGCAAGAGTCTGAGTATTATTCTTTTTAATACCAATTTTATAATATGCTGGATTAATTAAATATTTGCCTGGAAGAACAAAAAATGGATTGCAGTCTGAGAGGACTTTCCATTTTCCATTGCTAGAATGCAGGGGAGAAGAGGCTGTGGGGAGTGTTCTAGCAGCCTGGAGGAGCCTGTGGGAGTGAAGGATAAGATAAGTAAAACTATTGTGTGAGGTCCCCTTAAATATAGACGAGAAGTTAAAAAGGATATGCTCACTTAAAAAAAAATAAATAAAACTATTTTTTTGCAGGCAAAACATGCATTTGCCATTTTTTTCTTAGGTACCTGTAAAGCATTGCGCCCGTGATCAGCAGATCATGGGTGCAATGTCCGATTCCTCCAGACTCTCAGAATAGCTTTCTACCCATAGCTCCTCTACAGGCAGACAATTACTGGAGAGTAGGAAGAATCAATGAACTATGAGAGCACTCATCAGTGCCCTCACCGTTCACTGTCAACTACAAGTAGTCTGCTGCAGTTGCAGACAGGACTTGTAGTTCATTTATTCACAGAACTCTGTGTATGAATGATTCCCGCTGTCATAAGGAAGGGGAGATCGGAGGAAAATGCTCAACATGTTACATGTTACACCCTAAATGCGGGTGTAACATGTACAGTATAGTATTCATAAAGGTGAACTTATCCTTTAATCCGTGCAGGGGGGGCACAGCCCCACTGCAAGGGAAGACCATTAGTTTTCCAGGAGTTCATCTTAATCTCAAATAATGCTGCAAAAATACCCTCAAAATATAAAATATGAATAATGAAAAAAGTGGGACAAAACTAGATAAGAAGTGAACGGTGAGGAATGAGTTAATTAGATATTTATTAAAACTACAATGACTTTTAACTTTTCCCATTTAATGCAAAGTGACAGGTTTCTGATTCTTCAGGCTATAGGGCAACATATGAAAAAAGTGGGACAAAATTAGATACGAAGGGAACGATGAGGAAGGAGTTAATTAGGAATTTATTAAAACTACAATGACTTTTCACTTTTCCCATTTAATGCAAAGTGACAGGTTCCTGATTCTTCAGGCTATAGGGCAACATATGCCCTTCTCCTAGGGTGTAGTGATTTGGCTTCTTTGGACAATTACCAGTCCAAAATACTGTCACCTGAGGAAGAGGCCATTAACCTCCAATATAAGCTCCAACACAATCCAAAACAGAGCATTCAAAAGGGTTAAGACTCCCAGTTCTGACAACATGGAGAATATAAGTACTGATCAATAGGGGAGTTGTTCTTCAAAAGACCTGTCACTTCATCCTAATAAGCAAGTCTCTTTATGGAGATTGCTGTGTGGGGTTATCAGTACAGAGACCATAAAGTAGACTGCTCAAAGATGCCAGGTGGTTTAGTATGTGGTGCTCTGCCCATTTTCTAGTTAAAGAATGACTTGGTTTGGGTGGACTCTAAGCAGAACCATGTGAGTGCCAGATTCTCCTCTGGGCATCATCTGATGCTGCCTGTGAAGTGAGGAACAAAGACATCTGAGATAAAAGCTAGTATAGACATTTCACCCAACTTGCCTGCTAATTAATAGTTGATTATGAACCTAAGTAAAGTTTGGGCACAACTTCCTAGCAGTTCCTTATTGTGATCCTCAAGTTACATCTGTTTCTACCCAAGAACCTGTGTGTTTTAGGGTTCACTGAAGAGAACAACAAGTGAACTTGACAAACTCTAATGGCCTAGGATCTAGAAGTCAACTAAAAGCTAAAACACGAGTCTTCCTTTAGAAGAGTGCTAACTCATCATGACTCATGCACTAAGAGCTGGAAGAATACCTCTAAGACTATCAAATTTCCCAGAGAAGTAAAGATGGAAGAGAAAGACAAGCTCTGCGCACTGCGTACAAAAGAAATCAGGAGCCTACTGAAGATACAAACATCAACTACCATTCAGGATGGGACATTTTTGCGTAAAATGGAGGACATGTGGATCCACAGAGTAATGCCTCAGCTACATTGTTCTACAGTTTCCTTCAACAGCATTGCAACTCCCCTTTCAAGATGGCATCATACTGTATATGTATTTTTTGTTTCTACTTTTACTCCCTTCAAGATCAGGCCATTTTTTTTGCTATTCAGCACCTTGCTGCTTTAACTGGCAATTGCACGGTTATTAAACACTGTACGCAAATCAAATTTTTATAATTTTTATTTATATATTTTTTTAACACAAATTTTTTTTCATTCGCCACTGGGTTTCTTTATTTTTTTGTGATGTAAATGAAAAAAGAGTCTGCAAACTATGGTATATATTTACTGTATATATATATATATATATATATATATATATATATTTATATATATATATGAAATGAAAAGAGTCTGCAAACTATGGTATATATTTACTGTATATATATATTTATATATTTATATATATATATATATATATACACACACACACATATATATATATATACATATATATATTTGAAAATTTATCAGTTCTGATGTACTGACAGCCTTTTTCTTGGGGCCCTTAAAATGACAGGATAGTACAAATATCCCCCAAATAACCCTTTTTTGGAAAGAAGACAGGTATTTAGTAATAGGCATGGCAAGTTTTTTGATGTTGTAATTTTTTGTCACAATTTTTTTACATACTGTCACCAGTATATTACAACATCATCATGTGACTGGTGTGGCAGTGATCAGAGACACTGACTGGGGACAGTTAAAAAAAATATTTAAATAATATTTTTTTATAAATTTTTTTAACATTATTTAACAGTTTTATTTTACTATTTTTTTTACATACTTTCATCAGAGTAGTTGATGTGGGTGATGAGGGATTTTCTTTTTTTGCACTTCGATTGCTGTTACAATGATGATCACTGCAACAGCAATGTTTTGTACTGTCATGAATAAGTTACATTCATAACAGATGCGATTACTAATGATCTGTGATTGCTTACACCTAAGCACATGCTACAGGGTGCTGTGTTTGGCATGGGTACCATGTGATAGCTGTGGGCCAACCATGAGATTCATTCATAACAGCTTTGTTGACAATGTGATCATCTGATCGCATAACGATCACACTATCTTTGGGCCGCTCAAAGCAGCCGGCTACTAGGAGCCGTAGTCAGCTTTGTCCAGTGGACACAGCGGTCGTGACAATGGTGCTTTGCACATCCCAAGCTGCATGATGTACATCTACATGATCCAGCCTGCCCGTGCTACCCGCCCACAGTAAATGTGGATTGGCGGCAACTGGTTAAAACCCAACTCTGGGCAAAATCTATTTTTTTCCCATCTCTAACTCTCACCTTTTTGGGTGCTGCTTTTTCCTTACCTGGAGAAGTCAGTTATACTCACCTGAGCCCCCCACTGAGGACCTCTAGACCAGAGCTTAATGTTAAATTAGAACTATAAGCAAAACTTTTTTTTTATTTTGGATAGAGCAAGGGAGGTTCATGACTCCTGTGTCCTATTGCAGAGATTTCTCTTCACTTCCTGTGCCATAGCCAAACAGGAAGTGAGAGCAAATCCTTGAAAATTAAGGGAATTCCTTTGGGACCCCCAGGTTGCTAGAACTAGTGTCTCCATTGAAAGATTTCCCCTCTATTACTTTTCTAGGAACAACCCAAAATTTCGGATTTTCTTTTACTTTCACTTTCAATGCTAATGATAAATGGGACAAATAGAGAGGGCGAATCTCCCTAATGGGGGCATGGACAGCAATAAAAACTGAGAAGTGTTCTAATCCCTCTGCCGTCTATCCAAGCTAAAAAAAAGCTTGCCATTAGTTGTACTTTAACCATCGTTAGGCAGTCCTCATCTGGCCACCCAATAGGAATTGTCCATGTTTCACAGGTACTAACACGTACACTTGGAACACCTGGAATAAGGACCCATTCAGTAAATAAACAGAAACAAGAAGGACAAGGTGTGGGATGATCATGTGACCACGGTTTAAGGTTAATGAAAATTTAATTTTTTTAACCCAGCAATCCCAGAGTTGTTTTTTAAATATCGGTTCCTTAAACCAATCAAAACTACAACATAATAATTTCAGCAATACAAAAAACTATGAAAGTGCCACATTGCTTGTTACTGGGGTTTGGATTCCCATTTCATGATAAGTATAGAAATGTAGGTGCAGGTAATCCATTTAGAAAAAATGACTGACATTCAAGAAGAAGCAACATAATTTGAAGGATTTATATGATAAATGGAATATTTTGAGTTCTCTTCAAGAAGACATTGGAAGCTACAGAGGGGATTTGCCTAGTGGAAATGTGTGTTAGAAATCTTTATACATACGGATACATACAGTGTCTGTACCTTAGAGATGGGAAATGAGTAGGCTTTTTAATGCATCGCTTGTTCAATACGGAGGTTCAGCAGTAATACTCCTCTATGTTATCTGCACTGCTAAATACCTATTTATAGATGAACAATGACTTTATTAACAAAGGTCTTCACCACATTTTCAATCTCAATGATATGCTAATTACAGTATATAAAAATATATAGGAAATAGCAAGTCTGAAACAAAGCTGTCTATTGGAAAATGGATAATTACAATTACTCTGAAGGATGCTACCCGTTTGATGTAACAATTGAAGAGCAAAATTTACAGATAGATTAAAACCACTTGCTGGTAGCATGTGAAGGCACAGTCACATACATGTACATGTACATCATTGTGCCTGCTCCAATTTAGGAGTGTCCTCCATTGACCAGACAGCGCAGATTTCAGCTCACAGTACTGGGCCACTCAAAGCTATGCGATCACATGATCACAATGTCAACAAAGCTGTTATAAATAAATCTAACAACTTTGCCTAAATCAGTGAGTTGTGATTGGCCCACAGCTATCTCAAGGTACCGAGGCCAATCATAGCATCCTATACCATGTGATTAGCTGTAGCCAATCACATATCACTAGTATTCACACCTGTTATGAATGAAACTCAGTTCAAAGCATTGCCGTTACAATGGTCATCATTGTAACAGCAATGAAAGGGAAAAAAATCCCTGATCATCCCCCAGGATAGTACAGTGTTACTATGGTGACACTGAACTACTTTGATGAAAGCATGTGAAAAAAAAAATTATAAAAAAACAATCACATAACTCATCATGCCTCTTACTAAAAACCTCAGACTGTCTACTTTCCAAAAAGTGTAATTTGGGGGTATTTGTACTGTCCTGGCATTTTAAGGACCTCAAGAAATGACATCTGCCATCAGCACATCAGAATTGATGAATTCTCAAATACATACTATACACCATAGTTTGCAGATGCTATAACTTTCACACAATCAAATTAGTATACACTTATTGGGATTTTTGGGGGATTTTTTTCACCAAAGACATGTAGCAGAATACATTTTGGCCCACATTTAGAAAGAAATTTTTATTTTTTTCTATTGGATATTTTTTCATAGCTGAAAGTAGAAAATATCTTATTATTTTCAAATTGTTTTGTAATAAAAAATAAAACAAAACAGCGGTGATCAAATGCCACCAACAAAGATCAATTTGTGTGAAAACAAAATTAGAAATTAAATTTATTTTGCGTACAGTGTTGCAATTGCCAGTTAAAGTAGCACAGTGCCAAATAGCTAAAACGGCCTAGTCTTCTTGGAGCTCAAGAAAAACCTTTCTTAACCTCTGTAGCGGTAATCCCGAGTGTAGCTCGGGGTAAAATTTCTATACCAAGAGCGGTAACCCCCGAGCTACACTCGGGCTTACCATGCGGCGTTGCTCTGGGGGTCCCTGCGGCACTTACCTTGTCCTTCGCTCCCGCGATGTGTCCCCTGCAGCGTCCCCGGCCATCTCCTCCGGCCGATGCCGGCATCCGGCTTCTGTGTTCCGGTCCCTGTGACGTCGGGACGTACGGGCGGGAAATTTGAAATTTTTTAAAAATGTCATTTTTGCTGTCATTGCTGTTTCAATGCATTTCACATACATTTTGTCCCGAGTGCTTTGTCCTGTGCCCTGCCTGCATTTTGAATGTTCTTTCTGCCTGGAAACTTAGAAAAGTCCATGGCGTCCAAAAAGCGTCCCTTTATGTCAAAAGCGGTTTTAGACCAGCTAGAGAACAGCGATAGTAAATCAGAACCACTTGCAGAATTGAATGATAATGATTCGTGGGGAAATTCGTCATCAGACACTGAAAACGATTTCGCGACTTTGCTCAGTGATGTGCGAATTTGCCTCTGTATTTCAAATTTCAGTGTTTTTGGTTTGATTATATTATTGAATTAAATTTTTTATTATTATTATTATATTATTATTTTTTATGATTATTTATTAAATTATAATTTATGATTTCGTGTTTCAAGTTTTATCATATCCGGAATGTTTACTAGACTCTTGTTCAGACAGATTTCAGTGAGTTATTCCTAAAAATTACAGTCTACAATAAAAAACTACATATTTCCATGCAAAAAAATGGTACCGCTGTCAGCACAAAAAATCGGAAAGAATCATACCGCCAAAGAGGTTAAAACCTTTCCTTGATCTTACCCAATCCACCTTCCATGAGCCACTAAACAACATTTTCAGGACACCCAGCTGCAGCAATTTTTTGTTTATATTAGGTATCCAGAATAAAACAATAAATAAAAAAATGATTAAAGTGTACAGAAGGAGAAGTCTCAAAGAAGGAGACTTCTTTTGCCATAACAGCTGTAGAGACAAAACTCTTTTGTAATGATTAAATTTGCCTTTATTGTTCATACATACGTATTATCGCTGTCCGACACAAAATAACGTAAAAGAGTCCCACAATGTTATTGGTTTGATGGTATATTTGTTTATTAAATTTTCCTTAATAAAATGTATTATTATATTTGCAGTGCTCCCCGCAGCTGATCAGCCACAATTATAGGCTTCTTTTTGTAGGATGGTGGATGAAACAGATTAACCATAACGAGACATATAATCAAGCGCTACTCTAGTCTATTCTATAACAAATGTAACAATGAATGAAGGCTGTTGGCCTGTAGTGAAGGGGGTTAAAACCTGACTGTGCCTGACATCAATGTGTAATTTATGCAGATTCAGTTTTAGGCTTTCACTGTGCTGCTAGTGAATAATAATATACTGTACACACAGTAGTAGTAGGAATAAAGTATGTTTACTTCTTTTAGACTGATGGTGGTAGCTGGTTGCAGAAGAAAATGATAGTTTACAAATAACAGTTGTCTATCACACATTCTGTAGGTGTCAGTTAAATAATGTCACTTTATAAAAAAATAAAAAAAATAAGTGAATAATAATAATATTAATAATAGTATTATATTTTGTGCTCACTAACCGCTGGTGGCGCTATCACTGCAGTAACAAATAAAATAATAGTTCTATTTATTGTTTGTTTGTGTGCCAGACTGACAATGCTGCTTGAAAGCGTGTCCTAATTGTACCTCCAAAAATAAATTAGTAAACAGAAAAAAATAGCTCTTAGCAAAACAATTCTTCTCTAAAATATTATTATCTGAATGTCTTTCTTAAACAGCGGATATACACAAACCTGTAAATTAAAGTGATTGAAACTGATGAAATTGTATTTGTAAAGAAAAAAAAACAACTTGTCATATTTACCTGCTCTGTGTAATGGTTTTGAACAGAGAAACTCAGATATTCCTCTTCTTGGGTGCCCTGCTGGTGGTTCTGGCTCCTCCCTCCTGCTGAGAGCCCCCATAGCAGGCCACTTGCTATGGTAACACTCATACCTGTTTGCTCCTGAGCCCTGCTTTGTGTGTCCATTGACACAGAGAGAGAAGATTGGCCCCACCCCTGCTCCCTCCTCACTGGTTGTGATAGACAGCAGCAGAAGCCAATGGCTTAGGTAAGTATAAGTAGGGGCTGGGGGAGCTGCATGTAGAAGGCTTTTAACCTCAATGCATAGAAGGTGTGAGATGGGGAAACAGCTCTCATTGTTTGAACACTGTTTGTGTGGAAGTAAATTATTGTGTGGAGTAAATTAAATGTTTTGACTGACATTCTGCGGTTTAGCCACAAGATGTCACTGTTTTTCTAACACAGCCTCAGACTGCATAGATATTTGTATATTCATGAAGAGGTGGGGTTTTTCACACAGAGTGGAGAGAAAACAGGAAGGAGAGGGAGAAGCCATGTTTTGGAGCATGGAGAATAAGGGGCCTCGTGAGCTGAGAATCTGATGACATCCAGGTGTGAAAGCATCCCTCAGTCCAGAGCTGCAGCTAAGTAAAGCTGATTGTGTCCAAGACCCTGATCTTGTTCAGAGAAAGGAAGATTGCTGCCAGGAATGCTGATGAGAGCAGATGAACTGAGCAGCATATACTGCGATACCGCATGCTTGTTGGAGAGACATTTGTTCTGTTCAGAGTCACCAGCGGATGCAAAGCAGACCCGGGTCAGTAAGATCGTGCACGCACCTCATTTCAGTGTTGGCGCCTAGAGACTGAGGCCAGGCCTATAGTTAGTTAGTTAGGGTCTCTGTTTGTGTCAGGCCACAAGTGTTGTTACTGATTATTGGAAGGACTCCACAACTTAAAGTGACATTTCACATTGGAGAGCTGATAAAATCCCACAAACTCAAGCCAGACTGGCGTTTTGCTCAAAAGGTATGCTCAGGCACATGCTACAGGACCAGTTATGGGAGGGGGATACCTGTAGATTTGTGTAAGATTGTAAGCTGTTGTGCTGCACCGCAGGCTAGCCCATACCATACACCCATACACTGATTCCTGCTCTTTTAGGGTAAGGTGTGGCAGCTTAGTTGTGCCCGCCAGGAGGTAAATTACATCACTTTCTACCTTCTCATACATCAAAAGGCGCAGTGCTGTGCAGCACAAGGGTCTCAGCCTTTGGGCTGGGAATATGTAAATTTATTGTATGTTTCCAGCATTTGTGGTTGTGTTTATTTGCCACATCTAAGTAAAATTCTGTTGTGGCAAAAGCTGATGTTGAGGTTGCTTTCCTCGTTCGTGACTTCATTGTATCCTGGGGAGCCCACCCCAGTACACGGCTTACAACTTCATTAAGGTAAAAAACAATTCAGCCTTTAGAATCACTTTCATGCTCTTTGACATTGGCTATGCAGTGAACAGTAATCTTTTTTTTTTCCACAAAAAAAAGGAAGATAATAACAGTTACAGAGAATACCAGGAAAGAACGGGGGCCCAAGGGGCCATAACATCCAATACATTAATAAAGACACAAAACACTTGCATAGAAAAATGTTCCCATAAGAGATAGTCATTACCACCTCACAAAGGCATCCACAGTATACTGTGTGTATTAAATGGCACAGTCAGGCTAAATTATACATCAGCTACTGTCCACCAAGATAGCACTAAGGTCCCTATTAAGAAAGAAAAAGATAAGAAGGGTAGGGTGAGTTTTGTGGTTAGCATCATGAAGTGAGTCGTGAATCCGATGAAATAGGGGCCTAATTGGTGGAAGACAAGACCCCGTTTAAGTGAAAGGGCAGGACAGAATTTCAGGTGAATGTTTGGGGAATTGTGTGAATATGGTGGACGTTAGGGGCAGTTTGCCATCAAACTGCTTAGGGGGGATATGGTG
Organism: Staurois parvus; assembly: GCF_062004578.1. Lineage (NCBI taxonomy): Eukaryota > Metazoa > Chordata > Amphibia > Anura > Ranidae > Staurois > Staurois parvus. Next base: position 8,772,881 of record NW_028318294.1, on the reverse strand, counting down.
GCCAAAGGTTGGAACTAGCAGCAAAAGAGGATGGAGAGGTGGGCAACAAAGACAGACGAAAGCAAGAGAGCAAACATGGGAGCAGACACAGGAAATAAGGTAGAGAGAGAAGACAGGAGGACGGGTGGCTGCCTATGGAAAAAAAGGGAGGAAGATGGGTGGGAGGAAGAGATGAAAGAGAAAAACAAAGGAGAGGGACAGTGGTTGGAATGGCGGGGAGGCAGGGACAGTAGGGAGAAGAGGAGGGAGAAGGGGGCAGTAGGGGGAAAAGGTGAAGGGGAGAAGTCAGTAGGGGAAGGGAGGGGTGTAGGGGAGGGGGTAGGGTGATGTGATATGATGTGGAGTTGGCCAAATTATGGCTATGGGGCATGTAAGGGGGTGAGCAAAGGAAGAGGGAGAAGGGCACCAACAACCGGGACTGCCCCACATGAAAAGTAATCTACATATCCCATTTAAAAAGTATATACTGTATTTGCTTATACTGCGCATCTAAATTAAACATTACATATGTGCATAATTACTACACAATCTCAAGATTCAAAACATGATTAACCAATAATTAAAGTCCTAAATCTGTAAAATAACTGCCCGTGCTCATGTTTCAACTTGGTACTTGGTTACGGTGCTTCACTTATTCACAGTGGTCCATTCCATACATCAGTGCTCAGAGTTCCCCACATGGACTAAAACTCTGTAGACGACCATCTATTTCTAGAGTGGTCTACAGCGCTTGTGGGGCATTTCCCAATTAAGCTGATTAATGTCTCCAGGTCCTGAAGTCTCGGGGTAGATGTATCACTAAAAGAACAGGAAGGGGAATCCCATAGTAAAAAAACGTAATAAATTTAATTTTGTTGAAAAAAACACACAAACAAATAAAGTACCTCTAACCGACACCTGCTGTACTCAGCCTTATTTTGTGTAAATGGAAGCCACTAAGCTAAGCGCTCCTCGGAGTGGCGTGCATTCCATACACCAAAAGTGACATCAGCGGAAGTTGCATCATCAAACCTTGACGCGTTTTGATCACAGATTGTCTTCAGGAAGTGCAAAGACTTCCTGCTTGCACTTCCTGAAGATGATTTGTGATTGAAACCCTTGCCATAGTAGTGACCGGAGTTTGGAAGATCCCCTACATCTCTTTGGTATAGGAAAGCAGAATCGATGAGTATTTGTCACTTCCGGTTTTGCTGGATGTATTTTTAAATTGGGAAAGAATCTGATCACACTGATCTTGGTCTGATCAGATGCTTTTAAGGGCAGAGGAGACATCTGGGGTCTAAGAAACCCTAGATTTTTCCATAAATTATTTGTCACAAGGGAGGCTTACATTTCTTGTGATAGCAATTAAAGTGACTAAAAAAATATTAAAGAGACAGTGTCAAAATAAAAAAATAAAATTAAATTAAAAAATATAAGCACCCCTGAGTCCCTATGCTTGCATGCAACGCGCACATTGGTCTTGCAACGCATATGTAAACGGCGATAGCACCACACAAATGAGGTATTTCCATGAACGTCAGAGTGAGAGCTAGAATTCTAGCAGCAGACCTCCTGTGTAACTCTAAACTAGTAACCTGCAAAGGTTTTTAAAGCATCCCCTATGGAGATTTTTAAATACCATGGAAATGCCATTCCATGAGCATGCACAATTTTAAAGTGTGACATGTTGGGTATCTATTTACTTAGCATAACATCATCTTTTATATTTTACAAAAAATGTGGTAATATATTGTGTTTGTGTGCACAAAAATTCATTCAAGTGTATTTCTTCCAAATAACATGCAAATAACTTGTGACATATAAATTTACAAAACCCACTATATTATTCTCTTTGGTCCCTGCTTTATATATATATATATATATATATATATATATATATATATATACATACTGTATGTATATATTCCTAGTAATTATCTAGCAAAAAAAGGATTTTTATATGTAAACAAAAAGTGTCAGGAAAGGCCTGGTCTTAAAGTGGGTATGGAGCAATAGCTACACCATTGGTAGACCAGCACAAGACGTGGTAAGTATAGAGTCTAAGAGGGACCCATAGTGTGATGTTTTTAGTCCTTCTGTTGGTCAGTTGGACGGAAGGATGCAAGGACCAATTACAAACGTTATTGTGAGACAGTATGATGCCATTAAAAAGCTTTGCACCATTTTTTTTTATTGCTTTGTCAAGTTGGTTAGAGTTTTAGAAACCAATTCCCACATTTCAGAAATGTTTTTTTTCTTTTCCATAGGGTTGTTTTCACACAGTTAATTTAAAAAAATAAACATAGTTTATCTAGAAAGAGGTTCAGAGTGGGAGGAAAAATAAAACTCTTAGTTTCTAGGGATATAATTGTGGCATTCATGCTTTACAAGCCCATAAATTCAAGTACTGTCCATTCTGAGATTAGCAAGAGATGGTCTGTTGCATATAAGGTAACGATTTTCTAGAAGCACTTTATTTTTGGCCAAAAATCACACTATACATTTTCAAAGTCATATTCATATCTTAGGCACTTGGGTGACTGAGCCCTATTAGGTAAGATTTAGGGGTATATGCTGTATAAAAGGGGATATAATCAGGGGCGGACTGACAACTCATAGATGTCCTAGGCACATCCAAAACCTTTGAAGTACATGGGAAGTGTATAGTGCATCCTGTCCTTATGCTCCTTTACCACTCACAATTGCCTGCAATTCCCAACTGTCAAAGTAGTTGAATGTTGAAAATTGCAAATACCACAGCTGTAATAGCTACTACTTTGGCTTTACTCTGTTTCATTCATCTATAGGACAAAAAAAGAACTTCAATCTGCATATGATGTCAGTTAACCATTTGCCCTCCAGAGGATTTACCCCCCTTCCTGACCGGGCCATTTTTTGCAATCCGATGCAATACAAGTTATTTTAACTGACAATTGCGTGGTCATGCAATGCTACACCCAAATGAAATTTACATCCTTTTTTCCCCACAAATAGAGATGTCTTTCAGTGGTATTTGATTGCCTCTGTGGTTTTTATTTTTTGCGCTATAAAAAAAAAACCCCGACAATTTTGAAAACTATATGTATTTTTCACTTATAGCTATTAGACATGCTCAGTAAAAAAAATTTGAAAAATCAAATTTTGTCATAAAGTTAGGCCAAAATCAGGGGCGGACTGACAACTCATGGGGCCCCCGGGCAATAGGGGATCATGGGGCCCCTGTGTCCTTGCCAAACTCAAAAAAGCTTATGAAAAAGGTAACAGGGGCATCTCATGGGGCACCCTACTGACCCTGGGCCCTCGGGCAGTGCTGAGTTTCCAAATGGTCATTTCGTCCCCTGGATATAATGTATATGCACACGATAATGAATTTTACGAAACATGGTACAGCGTTAAGTCACATACAATTTTATAAATAAAATAAAACTTTTTTTTCCCATTTTCGTCCCTTTGTCAGACTTTAATAAAAAAAAAAAAAAACATGAGCAGGTTACTAGTTAAAACAGTATTCTAAATAAAACTTTTATATGACCCTAAAAAGTTGACGCAAAAATTAAAAGGTTATAGTGTTTTGAATATAACATAATAGAAAGTATGGGAGGCACAACCTTGAAAAATGAAGTAGCTTTTAAAGCATATGTGAATCCTGATGTTTACTAGCTGTCAGAGTAGTACATGCATTTAATGCGTTACAAATGTTTGTTGTTATTACCATGTTAGGGATTTTTATGTAGAAAATTTGGAATATCATTTTTAGATACTATTTAACCCTAAGTTCACACCAGGGGCGGACTGACCATTCGTGCACTTGGGCACTGTCCGAGGGCCCGGGGTCAGTAGGGGGCCCCATGAAATGCCCCTGGTACCTTTTTATAGGCTTTTTTAGCTGTCAGTAGTCACTTCTTGTCATCTACTAGTTAGGTCCAGGGGTGGACTGACCATTTGGACACTGCCTGAGGGCCGGGGGTCAGTAGGGGGCCCCATGAAATGCATCTGGTACCTTTTTATAGGCTTTTTTAACTGTCAGTAGTCACTTTTCATCTACTGTGGTTGGGTCCAGGGGCGGACTGACCATTTGGGCACTGCCCGAGGGCCGGGGGTTAGTAGGAGGCCCCACGAAATGCCCCTGGTAACTTTTTATAGGCTTTTTTGAGTGTGCTGCAAGGACACAGGGGCCCCATGATCCCTATTGCCCGGGGGCCCCATAAGTTGTCAGTCCACCCCTGGTTCTGACTTATGCGGCTTTTTTGTGCATTTTTCAGTTTGCAGAAACACACTATGGTCCATTTAATATAATGTTCTAAGGATCTAGTTCACACCTGTGCATTTTGAGCCGGTGCGTGTTTGGAAAGGGTCAGGGACTTTTTTTTAACCAAATGAGGAAAGAACAAACAGAGGGCGCACAGGCCTAGTGCATTACCAAAAAAAAATTTAATAAAAAATAAAGTAGGTGTCGTACTCAAACGACAATATAGTCAATGCACATAATAATGAACAGCTGGATCAACACCGCGCTGAGTAACAGTCCACAATAGGGAGTGTAGACATCCAATAGGCTGAGGACTTGCCTCTTCCTTGAAACGCGTCAGCCTATTGGATGTCTACACTCCCTATTGAGGACTGTTACTCAGTGCGGTGTTGACCCAGCTGTTCTTTATGATGTGCCTTGACTATATTGTCGTTTGTGAGTACAACACCTACTTTATTTATTAAACATTTTTTTTGGTAATGCACTAGGCCTGTGCGCCTTCTGTTTGTTCTTTCCTCATTCAGTATATTTGGATTCCCCCGGTCTATTTGAGGGCAGCAAGGTGTGCATGTTCCAGGACATTCTTAATGTGGTTGTAGCCTGCATCGAGTCCATCCCCAAGCGCAGGAGCAGTTGTGTTCAGGGGCGGACTAACAACTCATGGGGCCCCCGGGCAATAGGGGATCATGGGGCCCCTGTGTCCTTGCCCAAACTCAAAAAAGCCTATGAAAAAAAGCACCAGGGGCATCTCATGGGGCCCCTTACTGATCCCGGGCCCTCGGGCCGAGTTTCCAAATGGTCAGTCCGCCCTTGGTTGTGTTTGGTACTTTTTTTTTTAACCACAGCAAGTTGCTTTTTGTGTGTAATAGATTTCAATAGACCAGCACCAAAAATGCAGGTGTTGCATTTTTGATAAGTTTTTGCCACATATCTGATGCGTTTTGCACATGTTGGTGGTGTGGCCTGGTTGGAGTCCCGGATGACGCTGTCATACACTTCCACACAGGGTTTGGCTGTGATGTGCGACTTTTAGTACTTCCCTACTGCTGCACAAGTACTGTCATATAACCCCAGGTAGTGATGTCACCGCTCCCTTTTGTCATCAATACCTCTGATTTCAGTTGTGGTTGTGTTGGAGGGGCAAGCAGCAAGAAAGTGCAGGCAAGGTGAGTATAACAGGGTTGGGAGGGGGCTGCATGGGCAGTCATGACAATACATCATTAAAAACCAATAAAGCAATTTTTGTAACCTACTCTGCATTTTAGACTTTTTTTTTTACAGTTGCTGGCAGTTGCCAGGCACAGTCTGGAAACGTATAAGACATAATGGTTTTTCAGAGTCATTGAGCAGGAACCTTCCTTCTGCTTGTCCATTAGTATTCAAGACTTTTCACATTTGTATAAAGTCAGAGAGGTTAGAAAATATTAGCGAACAGCTTGATGGAGAAATAACCATTAGATCCGAAATTAATATCCGCAGACCTTAGCAACAATAAGTAAAGCAAATTTAAAGACCAAGATAAAGCGAGGAAGCACAAGTCAATGCTAATTAAAGGCTTAGCCATCTGGTAGCCAAATCTCTTTGCAGCGAGAAATATTTCAACTAGGAGTTTGAAGCAAAATTAAAGTTATATCACAATAAATCTCCCTCTTTTCTGCTGGAACTTAAAAAAAAAATTGTCATACTCCACATTACATAACTATATTGAAGTTCAGCTTAGATGACAGCTCTGCACCACCAGTATAAAAAAGGTTTTGTTTTTTTTTTAACAATTGCAGAAACTATAGAGTTCTTAAAGTGAAAAATGCTTAGCTCCGAACTCAGCTTCTGACACTTCTAGAAAGCACAAGAAACAGAGTGCCGCAATGCTGCATAGGGAAATAGCTGTGTGCTTAAAATCCTGCAAGAATGTGCTCCTGCTATGTGCATCTGTTATCTACAGGAATCTTTCATTTTCATTGAAGGTCAGCTTTATCCACTTGCCTACCGGGCACTTACACCCCCTTCCTGCCCAGGCCAATTTTCAGGTTTTAGCACTGTCGCACTTTGAATGACAATTGCGCGGCCATGCAACACTGTACCCATACAATATTTTTATCATTTTTTTCACGCAAATAGAGTTTTCTTTTGGTGGTATTTAATCACTGCTGGGTGTTTTATTTTTTGCACTATAAACAAAAAAAAGCAAAAAATGTGAAAAAAAGTTTTTGTTTCTATTATAAAATTTTGCTAATAGGTAATTTTTCTCCATAACTGATGTGCGTCGATGAGGCTGCACTGATAGGCAGCACTGTTGGGCACTGATAGGCACCACTGATAGGTGGCACTGCTAGGCGGCACTGATGATGCTGCACTGATATGCAACAATGATGGGCACTGATAGGCAGCACTGATGGGCACTGATAGGCGCCACTGATAGGTGGCACTGATAGGTGGCACTGTTGATGCTACACTGATATGCAACAATGATGGGCACTGATAGGCAGCACTGATGGGCACTGATAGGCAGCACTGATGGGCACTGATAGGCGCCACTGATAGGTGGCACTGATAGGCGGCACTGTTGATGCTACACTGATATGCAACAATGATGGGCACTGATAGGCAGCACTGATGGGAACTGATAGGTGCCACTAATGGGCAGCACTGATGGGTGGCACTGACTGATAGCACTGACTGGTGCCACTGCTGGGCACTGACTGACGGCACTGCTGGGTGGCACTGATGGGTGGCACTGCTGAGCACAGGTGGGTGGCACTACTAGACACTGATGAGTACAGGTGGGTGGCACTGCGGGGCACTTTTGGGAGGCACTGCTGGGCACTTGTGGGTGGCACTGGTGGGTGGCACTGCTGGGCACTGATCATCAAAGCACTGATCATCAGTGCCCCAATGATTGGTGTCAAACCGTCCTCCGACAATTTGCAGGTTATTGGCAGTACTTTCCTTACGTTGTGACAGCATGAGGAAAGTGCAGCTGATAACCGGCAACTGCCTTTACCGGTGATCTGCTGTGTCATTGGACACAGCTATGATTGGCCTTTTACCACATCGCATGATAAACTGTGTCTGTAGGACACAGCGATCACGGAGATCGCCGGGTGCGTGCCCCCGGGGCGCGCATTAGGGCGCATTCTGGGAGGATGTCATAGAACACCCTCCCAGAACTGGACAACTGTGCTGTAGCCATCATTCGCACTGAGCAGCAGGTGCCCCCATATCAAGTTGCTTGCTGTGGGGGCACCCAACAGGAGAAAGGGGCCAGAAACGCTCATGAGGGACCCAAGAAGAGGAGGATCCGGGCTACTCTGTGCAAAACCACTGCACACAGAAGGCAAGTATGACATGTTTGTTATTTTTTCTTTAAAATTTTTATTGAAATGTTTGCAAAGCTGCTTATACCAAGGACAGTCTCAGCAAAAGCATACACTGGCCGGGCATATTTGGCTGTTTTCCACTAATAGTTTGGCTTACAACAGCAGCAGCACCCTATTCTGATTCATTTCAGTTTGAATAAAAAAAGCTTTTTTTCAGATAGTTTTAGCAAAGACATATTCTTGTTAATCCCACTTTGACTGGCAGATAAGAAAGTGGCCAGTACTTTGCTGTGACCGTCCCTGTTCTCGCTGAGGCGATTAACTGGCCAACAAGTACTAGACAAAAAAAAATACAGGCAGGTGTTTAACTACAAGAACTAAGAACACAATGACATATTAGTAAAAAAGTGTCCAGCAGCAGGACATGTTTAATGAGCAAGGCTAGGCCCAAATTTACTAGACACAAACAACACAGGCTAGGGTTTTACTACAAGAATGAAAACACTGCAGATGATACAGCAGTATATAATTGGCCAGTAGTAAGACAATTTTAATCAGGGATAAAAGGTCTAACTGTTGTATGGCTACTTATTATTTTATCTACAGGGATAGAGGAGTGTGGTGAATGGGAGCTGGTAATATAATGTGTGGTGGCATAGGTTCTTTCATTTTGAGTTTTTTTTTTCCTTTCAAACCTGAACTTTATCTACATTCGCCTATATGCTCTCAGTATTCCAACCATGAAGCCCAAACCAACATGTCAATTGTTCCAGGTGATATTTGTGGGAAGGTGGGAAAGTGAGGTTTTTTTTAATTTTTAATTTGATAAAATTGACAAAATTAAAAGAAAATGAGAAAAAAAGCAGATTAAATCCTAAATTATTAAGTGGGATGACACATATTTCCAGCTCTTTGCAAGCCTCAAACCTGCCCAGCCAGGTCAAAACTTAAACTTGGTGGATCAATTTGCTCACATCTAATGGCTAGCATAGACATGGCAAGGGACGAACAGAAAAAAAAAATACAGTAGCCGTCACAAACATTGAAGAAACGATAAGCCTATGTACTTATTAAAGCAAGAAGTGTGAAAAAGTCAAAATTATCCATAGAGTGTCAGAAATCATTTCTCCTGGAACAATTCAGCAGTCTTGTATGTCAAACAGGGGTTAATCATTATGGTTTTCGCCTCAGGATGGAATAAGTCTATTTTCAGAATACATCCTTTTCAGCTATTTCCAGAGTTCATTTTTTGCTGCCTGTCATTTGGGGTTAAATGTAATGAATAATCACTACTTACTTAAACCTAAAGAATAAGTTAATCAAAAAAGTTCACTTGGTGCCCTACTTAGGGAGTTAAAGGGGCAAATGCACTTACCCTTAGAAGGCCCATCTCTAGCTCTCCAGCCATTTTTTTTCCTATAACTTCTCTCCTGTGTATAAAGAAAAAAGTTTGCCAAGAATTACTTACTCTCTCCATGCTCCAGCATTGCCCCCCCACAACGTTTTCATTTGTCCAGTCTCATTCAACCCACCTATTGGGAATTCAGGGTAACATGGGCTCACTGCATTGGGGTCCCTTATCCTGTAACCCTGGGTTCTAAATGCTGAAAATGGTGCTCACATCACTACTTTAACACTGTTCTCAGCAGGATTTAGAGCCCCTTACTTACCACTGGAGTAATGAAAAAAGGAGGACACAGTGAAAAGCACATGTTCACAAGATTTTGAACACCCAGCTTTCTCAGCATAAAGTAGTAAGGCGTGGAGATGTCACTAGAGATGAGCAAATCGAACTTGGCGAAGTGGAATTAGTTTTGAATATTAGGAAAAATTCGATTCGCACCGAATCCGAAAATTAGCAAACTTCGGATGCACGAATCGAATTTTCTCGATCGGCCGATTTTCATCCCTTCTACAGCCGGCAAAAAGTGTCCCTGCAGAGAGCTCCGCTATTTCTGACAGTTCTCTGACAGTTCCTTCACATTTACAGCGGTTGAAACATTGTATCTATTTGTTTCCATTTAGGATACAGATGTTTTTATTCAGAAACAAATAGATACAATGTTTCAACCGCTGTAAATGTGAAGGAACTGTCAGAGAACTGTCAAAAATAGCGGAGCTCTCTGCAGATACACTTTTTGCTGTACTAGAATTCTTCTTATTTTCATCCTACTTCTTCTTCTTCTTCATCCTCATCCTCATCTTCTTCTTCTTCATCCTCATCCTCTTCTTCTTCTTCTTCATCCTCATCCTCTTCCTCTTCTTCTTCTTCTTCTTCATCCTCATCCTCTTCTTCATCCTCATTCTCTTCTTCTTCTTCTTCATCCTCATCTTCTTCTTCTTCTTCTTCTTCTTCATCCTCATCTTCTTCTTCTTCTTCTTCTTCTTCTTCTTCTTCTTCATCCTCATCTTCTTCTTCTTCTTCATCCTCATCTTCTTCTTCTTCTTCTTCATCATCCTCATCTTCTTCTTCTTCTTCATCCTCATCCTCTTCTTCTTCTTCCTCATCCTCATCTTCTTCTTCTTCTTCTTCATCTTCTTCTTCTTCTTCATCTTCTTCTTCTTCATCATCTTCTTCTTCTTCTTCATCATCTTCTTCTTCATCATCTTCTTCTTCTTCATCATCTTCTTCATCATCTTCTTCTTCATCTTCTTCTTCTTCTTCTTCTTCATCCTCATCCTCTTCTTCTTCTTCTTCATCCTCATCCTCTTCTTCTTCTTCCTCATCCTCTTCTTCTTCTTCATCTTCTTCTTCTTCTTCTTCTTCTTCTTCTTCATCTTCTTCTTCTTCATCTTCTTCTTCTTCTTCTTCTTCTTCATCTTCTTCTTCTTCATCCTCATCTTCTTCTTCTTCTTCTTCATCCTCATCTTCTTCTTCTTCTGCTTCTTCTTTTCTTCTTCTTCTTCTTCATCCTCATCTTCTTCTTCATCCTCATCTTCTTCTTCTGCTTCTTCTTTTCTTCTACTTCTTCTTCATCCTCATCTTCTTCTTCTTCTTCTTCTTCTTCATCCTCATCCTCTTCTTCTTCTTCCTCATCCTCATCTTCTTCTTCTTCTTCTTCATCTTCTTCTTCTTCTTCATCTTCTTCTTCTTCATCTTCTTCTTCTTCATCATCTTCTTCTTCATCATCTTCTTCTTCATCTTCTTCTTCTTCATCTTCTTCTTCATCTTCTTCTTCTTCTTCATCTTCTTCTTCTTCTTCATCTTCTTCTTCATCTTCTTCGTCGTGCCCTGTGACTGCCCAAATGAGTGAAGTGTGCGGTGATTCTAAGATCGACGGCACTCATCTGCATGTCATACTGACTGACAGTATTATTTCTCTTCCCCAGCAGACTCCAAGGGCATTTAAATTAAAGGTACAGTGTTCTGCACTAATATAAAGGCTCTCTGAAGCCTAGAAACCCTTTTAATAAGTTAAATTCGCAGCGAATAAATTTGCATCGAATCGAGTTTATTCCGCAAATTCGGCGAATCAGCCGAATCAAATTTTTGAATAATTCGCTCATCTCTAGATGTCACCCATACCTTTAGAAAATGCTGGAAGATGGGTTCAAATGTATTTTTAAAGTTTTTCTTAAAAAACTATTTTTATACAACTGTTTCAGTACCTGTTAATACAGATGGTGCAAGGCTGTCATCTAAGAGGACCTTCCATTTTCATGGAAGGTCCATTGTTAACCCTTTGAGGACCATAAGATTACGAAACGCCAAAATAATCAATTTTTAAAAAACAAATTCAATGTTTTTAGATATATAGTCTTCATTAGAATAATATCTGGTGATACTGACATATCCTTGTCAAGGTAGCTCCTGTTATGGGTGAAAATGATCTGTCCCTGTCTTCCAGTTGTGCTTTGTCCCACATTTCTAGTGAAAGCTAAAAGCATCACACATTGTGCAAAGGTTCAATGGGATACATCTATAAGGCATTGGGATTTCAATACTTATCAATTTAGAGCAATAAAGGAAAAAAGACAGCAAATGGAAAAGCTCATTGGCTTTAGTTAGGCTGCTCCATGCAACCAGGGCTACCCCCCCCCCCCCAATAAATACACAGGAATGTTACTCAGAGATTAAACCAACTGAAGGAGTGCCAATCCAAATTGATAAAGGAGTCCAAAATAGCTTTAAGGTTTCACAAAACATCAATGTATTTCGGGGGACAAAACACGTACTCCCTTCACTAGGGCTTAGTAGTGTTTGTAAGTGTTTAACCTCTTCCTGCGGACAGTATGCATATATGCAAAAACAAAAAATCCTCCCGCGCTTAATGGAATCCCTAAAAAGTCAGAGAGCCGCTGACACTCAACCTGATACCCAACAGTAGATAATCATTAATAAAAATAGTGCAGCGCTTAGCAATATAAATCTCCTCTTAATGAAAAGGAAATATAAAAATCAGATTAATAACAATAATTATGATAGTCACAAATTAAAAATCACACATCAGATGGTGCAATAAGATGATCCAATCACTAGATCATAAGATGAAATGAATTAGATCATAAGATGGAACCAGAGGCGGACTGTCAACTCATGGGGCCCCCGGGCAATAAGGGATCATGGGGCCCATGTGTCCTTGCCCAAACTCAAAAAAGCCTATGAAAAAGGTACCAGGGGTATCTCATGGGGTCCCCTACTGACCCCGGGCCCTCGGGCAGTGCCCGAGTTTCCAAATGGTCAGTCCGCCCCAGGATGGAACGTATCCCCAATCCCACTCACTAATGTGAATAGTGGGTATTAGATCCGTATTACAAGTGAAAAGAGTCTGTGTATAGGATAATGGTGCTCCACTCCATGCGGTAAAATAATTGTAAGTGATCACACAACCCACTTCAAGTGATGGTGAGTGACAATCCTCCTGTGGCTAAATTGCCCCCTCACCTCCACTCTGCGGCCCAGAAGGACCTACACGCCTTTAAGATCACTCAGGATCTTGATCCACAATTTGGCAGATATCACAAGTTGCTGTGCTATGGACCTCTCATCCGGTAAGGTAAGTACAGGATAAACTGGCTCTTGATCTCAGCAGGATAAACCTTTATTTGATTCTGACTTTATCTGATATAACAGAGAGAAGAAAGGTTCTGTAGTCCACGAGAATTTGTTAACTGAAAAGAGTGCAGCATAGGAAGTTATCACCCAGCGAGATTTCTGGCAGGATCAACCGTTTGTATGTCAAATTGAAATGATTATATCTGCTGTGGAGGATGGCTGGAAAGTAACGCTTAGAAAGTTCTTTTTGATAAAGTCACAATCAAATAAAGGTTTATCCTGCTGAGATCAAGAGCCAGTTTTTCTTGTACTTACCTTACCGGATGAGAGGTCCATAGCACAGCAACTGGTGATATCTGCCAAACTATGGATCAAGATCCTGAGTGATCTTAAAGGCGTGTAGGTCCTTCTGGGCTGCAGAGTGGAGGTGAGCGGGCAATTTATCCACAGGAGGATTGTCACTCACCATCACTTGAAGTGGGTTGTGTGATCACTTACAATTATTTTACCGCATGGAGTGGAGCACCATTATCCTATACACAGACTCTTTTCACTTGTAATACGGATCTAATACCCACTATTCACATTAGTGAGTGGGATTGGGGATACGTTCCATCCAGGGGCGGACTGACCGTTTGGAAACTCGGGCACTGCCCGAGGGCCCGGGGTCAGTAGGGGACCCCATGAGATACCCCTGGTACCTTTTTCCATAGGCTTTTTTGAGTTTGGGCAAGGACACATGGGCCCCATTATCCCTTATTGCCCGGGGGCCCCATGAGTTGTCAGTCCGCCTCTGGTTCCATCTTATGATCTAATTCATTTCATCTTATGATCTAGTGATTGGATCATCTTATTGCACCATCTGATGTGTGATTTTTAATTTGTGACTATCATAATTATTGTTATTAATCTGATTTTTATATTTCCTTTTCATTAAGAGGAGAGTTATATTGCTAAGCGCTGCACTATTTTTATTATTGATGCATATATGCAGTCTCACTGGGCTGGGCTTTTTTTTTCATGGGGCCACATATATGTGTATCTGTCTTTGTGCTGGCATTGCACCACACAGCGTGTTTCCAGCACAGAGACCAGACTCTCACTGAGAGTCCTGGGTCCCGTACTAACGATCGGGACCTGGGACTCCTATTTATGTGTCACCTGAATGCTGAGATAGCCTCTGATTGGTTATCACAGTGATCAGTCACTGTGCAGCCCATCCCGTGTTTATTTTCTCTCTGAATAGAGAGAAAGGGAAAGAAATTGTATGACAATTGTGTAAATAAACAAATGTGTGTAAAGAAAAAAATAAATAAACAAAATATAAAATAAAGAACAAAATAGCTAGATCAAGGTTTGATCTAGGTCAGTTTTAGGGTTAGTGCTTGGGTCACATAAGGGTCAAAGATCAGGGTTAAAGGTCAGGGGCAACAGTCATAGTCAGTATTTTTTGGAAATCATTTTTTAAAGCGTTTTTTTTAAGTTAGTATCAGTGTCAGTTAGTGTCAGTATGTTTTAGGTAGGATTGAAGAAAGGCAAAATGTCTGAGCTGTACTACAGGTAAAACAACAAATAATTTACACGTATATGGTATTGCTGTGATCAGGAGCAGGATCATTTATTTTAGGCTGTTCTTTGATGGTATTGGTAGGGTATGGTAGTAGTAAGAAATATGTTGAACAACAAGAAAAATTCCCAGCTCAACTTACCAAACAGCCTGCAACCAACCGAATGGTCCTGTCTAACAGTTCATGTTAAAAACGTTTGTTTGAATATATTTGAATACAAAAGCTGCAGAGCCTTTTCATGGCACCCCATTATCCTTTAGTTTCTAACTCTGTACATTTTGAGAGTCTCCATAGTAGAAGCACATATATAATAATGGATAGATTGAGGGCAGGTAAGACTGGAGGGATCCCACCCCTCCTTAACCTCCTTAGCGGTGTTCCCAAGTGTAGCTCGGGGTAAAATTTCTATGCCAAAAGCGGTAACCCCGAGCTACACTCGGGCTTACCATGCGGCGTTGCTCTGGGGGTCCCTGCAGCACTTACCTTGTCCTTCGCTGCCGCGATGTGTCCCCTCCAGCGTCCCCGGTCATGTCCTCCGACCGATGCCGGCATCCGGCTTCTGTGTTCCGGTCCCTGTGACGTCGGGACGTACGGCGGGAAATTTTAATTTTTTAAAAAATGTCATTTTTACTGTCATTGCTATTTCAATGCATTTCACATACATTTTCTCCCTACTGCTTTGTCCTGTGCCCTGCCTGCATTTTGAATGTTCTTTCTGCCTGGAAACTTAGAAAAGTCCATGGCGTCCAAAAAGCGTCCGTTTACGTCAAAAGCGGTTTTAGAACAGCGATAGTAAATCAGAACCACTTGCAGAATTGAGTGATAATGATTCGTGGGGGAAATTCGTCATCAGATACTGAAAACGATTTTGCGACTTTGCTCAGCGATGTGCGAATTTGCCTCTGTATTTCAAATTTCAGTGTTTTTGGTTTGATTATATTATTGAATTAAATTTATTATTATTATATTATTATTTTTTATGATTATTTATTAAATTATAATTTATGATTTCGTGTTTCAAATTGTATCATACACGGGATGTTTACTAGACTCTTGTTCAGACAGATTTCAGTGAGTTATTCCTAAAAATTACAGCCTACAATAAAAAACTACATATTTCCATGCAAAAAAATGGTACCGCTTTCAGCACAAAAAATCAGAAAGAATCATACCAAGGAGGTTAAAGAAACAAGGGTGCACTGGACACATAGCATATAGCACAATGGTTCATGTATTTGCACATGTTTGCAAATTAAACCTCTGTTTATGTCACAAACTGTTATACAGGATAATTTGGTTGGTTGCAGTCTGGTTGGTAAGTTTAGCTGGGAATTTTTCTTTGTTGTTGTTCGACATGCATCGTCCTTCCATGTGCTCCTTGCTGCAAAGTCCAGTTATAGCCTAGGGCAGTTGCTGTTTGTTTGTACTTTTGATATATTGGTGAGGGGGTGCACTGGACACCTTTGTTGCCATTGTGCTATATGTTGGGTGTCCATTGCATTGCAATTTCTTTGTTATTGTTTGACATGCATCGCCTGTTCATGTGCTCCTTCCTGCAAAGGCCAGTTATAGGTTGGGGCAGTTGCCGTTTGTACAGTAGCAAGAAATATACAGCTAAATTAAAAAAAAAAAACATATTTACTATTTCAGACTAGCTTTCTTTTGATAAAAAAAAAAAATCAACAGATATCCATTATCATTTACCACCAAAAAAAAGCCCAATTTGTCCTGAAAAAAAACAAACAATCTAGATGCACAAAGTAGTTGTGATGATACATAGAATTTTACTAACACAGGTCAAAGGTGCAAAATTGTGTTCAGGCATTAGCATTTGCTATACCTTTACTCACTAAAGGGTTAGATAAAAATAGTACAGAAAATTACTCTTGCACTACCACTTCTGTGATAACAAGATGCTAATAATGTGTTCAATAAATGATACTGAGTTACTGCTGACACCTTGCATGTGTTCTCACATCAAAATAAATCAAACAATATTATAGAGCCACTCTGTTAAGTATAGGTTTCCCCTATAAATCCAAAAAATATTTGTAACACTCAATACCAAAAGGACAGTGTGAATAAAAATAGCAAAGTGGATCATAAAACAGTGAGATAAATATTGCAACAATTCAAATTTAATATGCAAAACGTGACTTCAAGCAGTCCTCCTAATCCTTTTCCAGTTGCAGTCAAACTTTATGACACTGCTGCACAGAAATCATCAAATTAAATCATGCTCCACCTCCCTGAATATTATGCCGGCACCTTTAACCTGGCTCCGCTCAACGCGTTGCATCTTCAATCACATGAATTCATCAGGGAATGGGGCATGGTGAATTTTGTGTAATGTGTGACTCTTCCATCTGATGTTAATATTTATATGGCTTACAACTTCACAAAATAATTCTGTAACTGCTCTACAGCATTAGCTGGAGTAGGGATCTAATTTATTTGTTCTGTACTGAAAGTGTACTTAAAAAAATTAAATTTTTTTCTTACCTTTTCAGATGCTCTATTCGTGAACTTCCAGCAAGGAAATATCCTGCTTAGTTCTCTTTGTTTTGAGAGGGCTGGGATGCGTTTGTCATAATTAACTCTGTCTGTATGCTGCGGATGAATATAATCTCAGCGTTTGTACTAGATTTGTGCAATGAGATTGATTTACTAAAACTGGACAGTGCAAAATCTGGGGCAGCTGTGCATGGTAGCCAATCAGATTCCAACTTCAGCTTGTTCAGTTAAGTTTTGACAAAAAAAAAAAAAAAACTAGAAGCTGATTGGTTTCTATGCACAGCTGAAACCACATTTTGCACTTTCAAGCTTTAGTAAACCAATCCCATAGTCTGTCTTAAAAAAGGGTTAACCATTTCAATACCGGGCAATTTTACACCTTCCTGCCCAGGCCATTTTTCAGGTTTCAGCGCTCTCACACTTTGAATGACAATTGCGCGGTCATACAACATTGTACCCAAACTAAAATTTTATCATTTTCTTCACACAACTAAAGCTTTCTTTTGGTGGTATTTAATCACTGCTGGGGTTTTTATTTTTTGCTAAATTAACAAAAAAAGACCAAAAAGTTTGAAAAAAACCCCCACGTTTTTCTTTGTTTCTGTTATAAATGTTTACAAATAAATAATTGTTCTTCATAAATTTAGGCCAAGATGTATTCTGCTACATGTCTTTGGTGAAAATAACCCAAATTAGGATGTATTTTTTAATTTGTAGGAAAGTTATAGAGTTCACAAATTATGGTATAGATCTGAATATTGATCAATCCTGAAGTACTGACAGCCAATCTAATTTCTTGAGGTCCAAGCATGTCAGAATAGTACAGATATCCCCAAATGACCCCTTTTTGCAGAGTAGACAGTCCGACGTACTTCATAAGAGGCATGGCGAGTTTTTTGAAGTTGTATTTTTTTTGTCATAATTTTTCGGAAAATGAAAAAATTAAAAAAATTATTTTCACTATTTTTTTTTTTTACATACTGTCACCAGTGCAGTACAGCATAATCATAACTGGCATGGCGGTGAACAGGGACACTGACTGGTGACAGTGTATATATATATTTTTTTTATTATTTTAAATTTTTTATGACATTTTTTAAAACATTTTTTAAGATTTTTTTTCATATTTTACTATGACCAAAGTAGTACAATGTTACCATAGTAACATTGTACTACTTTGGGGAAGTGATCAGTATTTTTTTTTTTTTTTTTTACACAATTTGCTTATAGCAAAGACTTACTTTGCTATAAGCAAGCATTTACCAGAATGAAATCGATTCAGGTTTTTTTTTTTGTGCTTAGCTGTGATTTGGCCACAGCTAATCACATGACATGTGCATGTAACCTGCTGTGACCATTCACAGCTAGGCACTAGTATACAATGGATGGCATGAATGAAGCCATCCATTGTATTCAACTGTCATGTGACCTGCTGTGATTGGTCACAGCAGGTCACATGGTACCGGCAACAGGGGCCGGTACTCAGATCTGTCATGTACACGGCTGGTGACAGATCGCGCCGCTGCGTGGCTCTGCAACCGCGCAAACTGCGCATGTGTGGGAGCACGCCAAATGGCGTGCACCCGGAAAGCTAAAGTGTTTTTGAGGCCGCCAAACAGCTATAGGCCGGGCGGCTAATGGTTAAAGATTTTGGAGCTTAGCTTTTCCATTGTATGTTAATGAAAACTGGACTCAGCTAGCTCTCAGCCAAGATGTTGGTGCAGAGCTAGTTGAGAAATTCTTCTAGTCAGACATGATACTTCTCCTCAAAAACATCTAAAAATTAAGAAATATAAAAAAAAATGTAAGTATGCTATGTGATATATCTACACTTTACTTTTTTGAGATTTCACTGCAGAATGAACAGTGATGCCCCTATGTTTTGATAAATGGAAAATAACAGACCCATTGGCAGGAACAATAGAAAATAATTGTTATGGGAGCAACTCAGAAAAAAAACCCTACTACCAATCAAATATAGAATAAAATAATTTTAGCACTGCTCACAGGGTGACAACATCGCTGGGAAATATTTTTTGAAGAATGAACAGCATAGTCACCCTGTTAGAGGAAGTACGATTAAACAGATCAACGGGTCAGGATCAACATGAAAGAACTCATAAAAACAAAAATTGGTGCATTAGTTGCTAGTAAATAAGCAAAGCTAAGGTAATAAAAACTATTCAGAGAGGTAATTATTTCACAGACCCGTTTTCCAATATCATAATGACCAGAAAGGTGCCCACATTACATAGCTCTGCATCAATAGATATTGTATATATGTAATTATTTTGAAAAGATTGACAGTTTGGTTTCCTTTGTCATGCACCGCTGAATCTAATTTATTCTAAACCTTTGCAGGTAACTGCCACCGTTTCTCTATGTATGCATAACAACACGCTCACGGCGATGTGTCATAAATAACGAATATATGATTAGGATAGACAATGAGAAGGGAAATCACATTGCCGCTGCTGATTGCTTCAGTGTGAAATTTGTGGCAATGGCTTTGAGGCGAAGAGACCTAGTAATCACCAATCCAATATGGCTGCTGCAATGTATGATTCCCTTTTGATAAATTGAGGCTTTTTCAAAGTCAATGAGATTTCAAAAAATGTCTTAATTAAGGATGACTATTTATTGCAGCTACAGTAATTGCCATCGACCTTATTTTCTTTGTCTCTGCTTCATTATCGAGTGTGGAAAGGTGACTCTTTTTTACTGCAGAGGCCCGAGGGCCTCTATGAATTTATTATTGCTTGATCCTTGGATCACAGCTTAGATCCCAGCTATGACTTGTCTATTTTCTAATAAAACATATCAGAAACCTTTTTAAAACAATATTTAAAGAAGTGTCGAGCAAATACTTGCTGATGCCCGAAGAGATAGTCTATCTTAGAAAACAGAGGCAGGTTCTCATGTTGGAAGCCAGTTTTAGTAAATGTAAACCAACATGGCTATCCTTTGATAAACCATGTATGAAGAAAATGAATAAGCTTTTTTACTTCACATATCAAGATATATTGACACACTGGGGTTCATTTACTAAAGGCAAATAAAGTCTACTATGTTCCACTGGGGAAATGTCTTTTCACTTCCCATCCAGAGACCATAACAGGACAGTAGGAAAACATCTCCCAAAGTGAGAAGAGTTCCTTTTTTCACTCTTTGTTCCAGAGACTAACGTTTTGTATTTCCACTCACTTTCTTTCTCATTGACAATGGTCGCAAGAACAAATAGAGAGGGTGAACCTCCCTAATGGGGACACAGAGAGCTATAAAAACATGGCAGAGGGTCAGACCTTTTCCCACTTTATCCAAAAACTAAATAAAATGGTTTTGCCTAGAGTTACACTTTAAGTTAAGGGAAGCTTGAAAGACAGTTGATATTTTATGAAGTGTTCAACTGTTCATTAATAGCATGACTGTTTGACAATAATGGAATTTTGCAGTAGGCTGCATTGTAGTCATGAGTCCCTACATATTTGTATGTCATTTTAAGTGTTTAATACTAATTTTTTTATTGGTTTGGTAGCCTTAGCTCTTCTGGGGCATGCTTATGTACCTATATTAATGAAGAAGGGCTGTGTACAGGACATCAGGATAGGTCCTGGAACACAGGTATATCACCACTGGGGTCCCTTTAAGGGGGCCATCAAGAGTCCAGTGTTGGGATACTGACCCATGCAGGGTGAGGGGTTCTAAGTGATCTGGAAAAAAGGGGCAAACTGATTTGCTATTTTCCCAGGATTAGTAAGTATTCATATGGGACCCATAATTCGGAAGGCTCAGAGATATTTTGGGTGGGAAAGAGCCTCAAACCCTGATTACAGGGACTTGAAGGGGTTAACCCACCCATGGAAGGCATGTGTTTGGAATGATGAAGAAGAAATCAACAGGTGTCTGTGAGGTGCTGAGTGTAGCAGGACAAAGTGGTGTGTTGCTGTGGACTGTCTGAATGAGACCCTGATAAGCAGGTGGGAGCAATGAAACCCAGTTAAGGGATAAGTTTTATGAGGCGGTGAGCCAAATTATTTTTGCGTAGAAGGAGCATGAGCTGTTTTCCATGCTTTTTGTTTATCCTTTTGGAAAATAGACTGTTGCTTTTACCAACACTGTTGGCTGGTGATCCCTGGCTCCACTATATTGCAACTGGTAGACATGTGCAACCCGGAAAGTTTCATTTTGAATGCATTAGTTCATTGAAGAATTTTGTTTCATCATATTCGTTATGTTGAACCAATTCATTTTTTACATTAGTTTTGTATGTTCAGCATTTGTTTTGAATATTTGTTGGCCTGGGTGGATTTTACAAATTCTGCAGTTTTCCAGAAGATTGCTATATATTTTGATATATTATTAAATCAGACAGATTTGAATATTTTCGGACACTAGTCCAAACCACCAAGAGAAATGGCATGAGCTGATTGGACAATATTGACTGGGGTCATGTGCATCCGGATTAACAAATGGAACAAAATTCTCATCCCTTCAGTATCCAAATCCAAATGATCAACCAGTTTCAAAAATTTAATTAATTTCCCCATGGGCCCGAGCTACTATCGCATCATCTGACGTCAACTGAATGAAACAAATGCATTCATTACAACTTTAATTATAACTTTTTTGGATTTGTTAACATTCATTACTATTTCCATTCGAAGATTCTTATACATCCAAATCTCTGAAAATTAATATTTTGTCTGAAAAACAAATCGATATGAAGAACACCTATCTAAAAGCTGGTATGGACTTGTATTATGGTGTCTGGTCCCCTGTAGACTGGTGAATCTGAATTGTCTGTATAGTTTTAAAGACTCAAATGAATACTGGTAAGCAAGCACACTTCCCAGTGATCACGTTTTTACAGCAGATCATACATAGTATAACTACATGCAGATATCCCCAATGAAAGAAAGCAGGAGAGGGTATCATTCTTATGCATCTTCTTGTATGGGGTTTTGTAGTGGACAGCCACCCTCCCCAGTGTGTGGGTTTGGCTGCAGTAGGTCCCATTGAAGGCTGAAACACAAAACACACACATTGACCTGAATTTTACATGCTTAGCACCATCCAAATTAAAGACAATGGAAAAATAAGATCTTAGCAAGCTAAGCCAGGTGCACATGATGACTGCCAGAAGATGCATTATACAGGGTGCAGCAACATAACTCCTTTTTTCAAAACGCAATAAAACCCATTTTATGATTCAGAATTGTTTTATTGTCTTTAATAATGTAGGTACATATCTAAAGTTCTGTTTTACACAGTTTTGAAAATCATATCAGGTAGGTGGCGCCCCCCATTGTCCATACACTGAATAAGCCGATTTCTGGCGTTTTTCATGACCCTTACCAGCATAGCAACGGGTATGCTGGCAATTTCTGCGCGGATGTTGGCCTTCAGGTCTTATAGGGTCCTTGGATGGTTTACATAAACGCAGGATTTCAAAAAACCCCACAAAAAAAAGTCGCAAGGGGCCAAATCGGGGGAGCGGGCTGGCCACTCCAAATCGCCCCTTATTGAGATGAGGCGCTCCGAGAAGTGTTACCTTAAAACAGCCATTGATGCTCTTGAAGTGTGAGCAGTTGCTCCGTCCTGTTGGAACCAAATGTCCCCTAAGTCCATTTCATCAAGTCGTGAAAAAACAAATTCCTCCAACATGTTCACATACCAGTCTGAGTTCACCTATTCAGTGTATGGACAATGGGGGGCGTCACCTACCTGATATGATTTTCAAAACTGTGTAAAACAGAACTTTAGATCCTACATTATTAAAGACAATAAAAACAATTCTGATTCATAAAATGGGTTTTATTGCAAAAAAGGAAGTTATGTTGCTGCACCCTGTAGTTCTTGTTTATTTCTATAAAAAAAGTTAAACGTTCACCTGCAGTCAGGGGCGGACTGACCATTTGGGCTCTCGGGCACTGCCCGAGGGCCCGGGGTCAGTAGGGGGTCCCATGAGATGCCCCTGGTACCTTTCATAAGCTTTTTTGGGTGTGGTTTGAGTGTGGGCAAGGACACAGTTGCCCCATGATCCCCTATTGCCCGGGGGCCCCATGAGTTGTCAGTCCGCCCCTGCCTGCAGTGTATCTTTAAATGCATAGGGGCATCTATATCCACGTTGTCTGCTCAGTAACCCACCTAATAATGCAGTATGTAATTAATGCCTGTTAGCCTTCCTGCCATAGTAGGAAATATGCATCTGCTATACACTGTCATGTTTCTTTCACTTCATTTATACACGGTGTGAATTACATGAAACATTTACTTTGCTGATATCTAATCACATCTTCGAACGGATGATTTAATCACGCTGAAAGAATATGATGTGGAATATCTAATACAACGCTCCCTTATTCAACCAACCACTGCAAGCAAATTATGTTTCATCATCTTTATGTGTCATACACGAGACAAGCCAATGTTTGATTGGAAAAATAAATAAGGAGTATCCCAAAGAAGACATTTGGCAGTTACCAGCAGGAACGAGATGTCTACTAATTTAGATATAAACGACCTATTGTCGGCCATTTACAGTTTTCTCGCGTTATGGGAAATATTGTTGCATGGTCTATAAATTTGTCCTGAAAAAAAAAACTGATTAAAAACACTTATACGGCTGGAGAGGAGCAATAACACGGCACAGCTGCTACTTAGTGCATTCCGTCATTCCTGCTGCAGCTGAAAACGAGGTGGGGGGGGGATTTTTTTTTTTTTTAAGCGAAGAATGATTACCATTTTAATCTTGACAAGCACTTTGCTGTCTGAATAGCATTTCCTAAGTGACAGTTGTCATCATGGAAAGTTGAAGCTTTTATTGTTTATGTTGTATCGGAACGCTATGTTTGTACGCTTCCTGGAACCACTTGATCTCGTGCCTCTCTACATCTAAATGTGTTGCGAGGGCAATTTTTGCTAATTTACCTGCATTACCAAAATGGACATCCTGACTGCTGGTGTTTAGATGCACTTAATAACGTTTTTATTTTAGTGCTTACTTTTTGAGCTCATAAATATGCAGATTGGGTTATGTAAGGGAGTGTGCTGGTGTCTGGCTCTTGGCCCTTTGCACAGATTAATAGAAAAGATGGCTTAAAAAGCTAGAACAGCAATCATGCCAACACAATGGTCTTCATGTATGAAATGGGACTAAAAAGGAAAAGTCTCTCCTGATGTAGGTCTTGTTGTTGCCTGCTGCCCCCTGGGTATATCTGTAATTGCTTTGTAGGGATAGAGAGGGGTTAAAGCTACAGTGTCTCTGAAGTGACATTCCTCTTCTATGCATTGTATAAAGTAATTCAATCATCCTGCAAACAGTGAATGCTAAAGGTGACTACAGGCAGTGGATAGCAAGTGGTCATGTATGCATAATGTGGCCAGCAAACGACTGATCTTATAAACAGGCTTTTGCACAAACATGCACAAAACATCTTTTGAGTATTTATATTTGTGGCTAGTGGTCAGCAAATGGGCAAGTGGAAGGGTTGGGGTGCCTTACTATCACAATAGTGACTGGCTGAAAAAAAAATCCCTCTTGGCCAACTGATTTCAATGGCTAACTGGTTAGCACTTCTTAGCAGCAGTAGGGTAGTTGGCTTGAATCCCAACCACGGCACAATTTGCAAGGAGTTATGTTCTCCCTGTGTTTGCATGGGTTTCCTCCGACACTCCAAAGACATGCTGGTAGGTTAATTGGCTCCTGTCTAAATTGGCCCTAGTATGTGTATGTATGAATGTGAGTTAGGGACCTTAGATTGTACGCTCCTTGAGGAAAGGGACTGATGTGAATGTACAATATATATGTAAAGCACTGTGTAAATTGATGTTATATAAATACCTGTAAAATATAGATAGATTCTTCCCCTTAGCCCTGGTTCACACTGATGCGGAGTGGCACATCACATGTAATTCGCACAGGAACCGCACCGCATTCCTGTGCAAATCACGTACGATTTCTGTGTGGTGCAATTTGAACCATACATTTTGTATGGCTCAAATCGCAACGCATCCACACCAAAATAGTGCAGGACCCATTTTTGTGTTTGCACTAGAATCGGATCACATGTGGATAAATAGCTGGATCACTCATGCGATCTGATCCTGCACATTGCACTGCGTTTTGAGAACCGATTTCAGGGTGTTGTTAACTTAAAATACACACCCGCAGCTGTTCGCATGAACACGGTGTGAATATGATGTGGTGCAGAAATTGCACAGTAACCGTTGTGAATTCTGCACCATATCAGTGTAAACCAGGCCAAGAGATGTAGGGAAGGGCTTAAGGGGAATTAGATTATTTCCTATTCCAACCATAAATAGCTGGATCACACAAATGTTCTCTTATGTCTGCAAACAACTTTAGCCCCACAGAGCCCACAATTTTCAAGGACCCTGAATGGCATGGCTTATTCAGAGGTGTTAATAATTTGTTGGGGATTGTTCAATATGAAAATGATGAATACCAATTGAAGTCAAAGAAGGGTTATGCACAGGGGCAGACTGACAACTCATGGGGCCCCCGGGCAATAGGGGATCATGGGGCCCCTGTGTCCTTGCCCAAACTCAAAAAAGCCTATGAAAAAGATACCAGGGGCATCTCATGGGGCCCCCTACTGACCCCGGGCCCTCGGGCAGTGCCCAAGTTTCCAAATGGTCAGTCCGCCCCTGGTTATGCAGTCAGATGGACACAATAACAGTCCATTTTCATAGTTTTACCTCCACTTTCCCGTTACAGCTGTTTTACAGGGTGTCTAATTATAACTGTACAGTTCATTAGGCAACAGAGTTAAGCCCAGCGCCATCAGTAATTGGAACTCAGTAAAGGCTCTTTCACATCGGCAACACTGCCTACCGTCCTCTCAAAGGCTATCCGCGGTGGACACTTTTCAGAGGACAGTATAGCAACAACTGGCAGGCATTTAGGAGGTTATCCTGACACCTCCTAAATCCCAAGGGGGGTTTTCTACTGAGAAAATAAAACAAATAGCAACTGTGCGACAAGTATTTGACTTGCGGATGTAGCTCACTTCCATTGACCTCAATAGGTGAATTTGACAGGCAGTGTCACTTGTCAAACTTTGAAGCTGGGTTAAATTGCTGTACACATGCATGTTGACCACGGTATGTGTACAGCCCAATCTAGCTGTAATGTTACAGTTTACAACCCTCTGTTTTACTGCCCCCTGGCCTCTAT
Organism: Staurois parvus; assembly: GCF_062004578.1. Lineage (NCBI taxonomy): Eukaryota > Metazoa > Chordata > Amphibia > Anura > Ranidae > Staurois > Staurois parvus. The sequence goes on along the minus strand of NW_028318294.1, from coordinate 8,747,056 downwards.
CATGAAAGAGCCCTAACAGACCTGGTCTTACACATACCCCCTTTTCCTGTGCAATACAACTCTGTGTTAGAACACTTGGGACAAAGGGTGTGGCTGTTACTCAGCTGTGCCGGGAGAGAGCACTGGAACAGAAAGTCAGGAAGCAACATTTGAACTGAGAGAAGAAATGTATTTCAAGGCATTTCCAATTAAAATATCATAACTTGAGGATACAGGAATATAAGGAGATAATATGGTATGGGATTTCACTACAAACTAGTTAAAAGAGACCTCAAATCAAAACTGTGGATGCCACTCAGGCTGTAATGATCCCAGTCAATAAAGACATGATCAAAGACCACCGATCGCTCAGTTCTATGTCTTCAGTGAGCAGAGAGGTGGTGATTGACAGTCTCCGGCTCTCTGCTTTGCCCCTCCAGTGCTCACGGGAGAACCGGATGTAGAGGGGGTGGGAGCAGCTGTCCCAGGCTTGCAGAGGTTCACTGAGAGGCTGAACCAGCTGCTAGTCCAGGCATCTGGATGGATCCAGGTTTTAAGTGACATCAGGCCCACTGTTGGCTGAAAATGAGTGCGCTTTGTTCTGCACTCCTGTGATCCATAGAAGAAGTAGGGCCAAAAAAACCTTGGACCTACTTTTCCTTTAATCCTTGGCTTGAATATCTACAGATGCAGAATTTATTGGTTGTAAAACAACCGGTTGTTGGCAACTAGTAAATTATAGACAGTAGAAGGTCTGGTCTGGTCTACTTTAGCGAAGCTAAAGTTATACAACAGATATCCAGACTGATCCTCTATATTGAGGTGTGGCTTTAAAGGGAATCTATCACACCCATGCAAGAAAACCCAGGCTGAAGTTTGAATTCTCTGTTCTAAGGAAGTGAAACTGAACCTAAATGGCTTCATTGCAAATTATGTGATTACCCCAGTATAATTTTCCCAAATGAAAGCCAAAATAAGGTAGTTTCCATCTCTGGCTTCCCAAACAGGCATATGACTTTGTGATGGAGACCCTAACCATAGGTGGTCATATCTCTCCCCAACAGCAAAGAAAGATAAGACCTATACCATTTATTGTTATAACTGTCACATGCTGATCCAGCTGATATCTTCCTTTTCTATTGTGACAAGATGCAATCCATCAATGATCTCAAGGTTTTCATAAGATATCAGATAACCTCCACAAGTGTTAACGAGCACATCCTTAATTTGTATGTTAACATCTACATGCCCAGATTACTGCATATCATCCCTTGAGAGGCTGAAAATTGTTCAATTTACGACAGCCATAAGTTTAGGTCAAAAGGACGTATTGCACATAAGGTTTAGTTCAGCAAGATGGATGAGTTATGTTAATGCTGCTCATTACTTTATCTCATGACAATTTTCTCAAAAGATAGGTATCTATTAGGTGTAAAATCATTATTATTCCTTTTTAAAGGAACAATTAACTGTTAAAAGATTTATATTCTTGCAGTATAAACCACAATTTTTTCATACAAAAAGTTGAAATTTATTATTTTCCTGCTCTCTCCATTAAAACTCGGTTATCACCTGCCTTAAAATGTGTTTTTTAAATGTGTGGGTTTTTTTTAGGTTTCTAAAGCCAAAACATTTTTTTTATTAAGTAAGAAAATTCCAATGATCTGTTAGGAAAGAAACAGACAGCAAATCTCCCCAATGTGAGCAAATCTTAGAAAGTTGTTACAGGAACATGTGTCAACATTAGAAGATTTTCCCTTAGCGCTCTTGCGTAAGGGACAGATTTTGATGCAATTTGCAGGGGATCTGTAAGCTGATCCTCTGCTGATCGGAGCAGAGCTGGCAGATGACACATCTCTGTCCACTCAGTATCTTCAGAGCAGACACTGTCCATTTATACACGGCTACCTCTGATTCGCTCCAACTAATTGGAAGAGGACAGAATCCTGTCTCATTTTTTTAGTAGGCCTGATAGGATCTGGAGGCAGGTGGGTGTAAAAAGACACAAGTCACTTTACACCTGCAGGTCCATAGGGATGAATGGACCTTCCGATCAAGTTTGCCTGAAGAACTGAAAGATGGACCTGATTGTAACACCCGACTGAAAGGAGCCCTGGACCTTGTTCTAGTGGCAAATGTCTGGATTTTCTATCACTTTTTATCCAAATGGTAGCCAAGCCAAAAAGGGAAAGGTTGATTCTCCACAGAGGAGACACAGAAAACAACAACCCCACAGGAGTTCTATTCGTTTCATAAACTGCCCCCCCCTACAAAAAAAAGAAAAAAAATCTTTTATTGACCCATTTACACCTATTCATTCAAACGTTATTTTAATTTTAACACATGCATGTCAACACATGTACACAGATATCCATTATTTTAAATTGTGCAAATTTCTTTGATGTTTTATGCAAATTTCTTTGATGTTTTGATGTGCATCGTCCAGGGGCGGACTGACCATTTGGAAACTCCGGCACTGCCCGAGGGCCTAGAGTCAGTAGGGGGCCCCGTGAGATGCCCCTAGTACCTTTTTCATAGGCTTTTTTGAGTTTTGGCAATGACACAGGGGCCCCATGATCCCCTATTGCCCGGGGGCCCCATGAGTTGTCAGTCCGCCCCTGGCATCGTCCCTTTTTGGTTTAATCCATGTATAATATTCCCATCACACACATATCTGGAAATGGTCAGTAGTAAGCTACAAGCAGCTGGTTCCTGGAAACATCTTAGAAACATCTTAGATCAAAATGTATGTATATTATCAGCATACCAAGGATATTTAGAAAACAGTCTGAATGTTTATTTAGGTGATAACATGACATTTTTAATGTGCAAAGTTTTGAGGCCACGCAGGACCCCTTCCTCAGGAATATTATGATCACATGCCTGATTAAAGGACCTTGTTCTTGCTGGAAACATTGCATCCTACCAATGTGATGTGATCACCTGAATAATAATTCAGAATTTTTTTAACCAGTTTCCCACTGCTGCCTTCCCACTCTGTAAGAGGATCTAAATGCCAGGCGATAGTGGGCATTCCAATCATTTGACTGCTGTGATTGGCCGTCACATGATCAGAAATCTCCTAGACTCCACCTCCGCAACATCGCCAAAATACGCACGTTCCTAACCCCAGAAACCACTAAACAGCTCATCCACTCCCTCATCATATCACGACTCGACTACTGCAACTCCCTCCTCACTGGCCTGCCTCGCCGCTGGCTATCCCCGCTTCAGTTGATCCTGAATACGGCTGCCAGACTCATTCACCTTTCCAACAGCTCCATCTCCGCCACCCCCCTCTGCCAATCTCTCCACTGGCTTCTGATTGCGTAACGGATCAAATTCAAAATCCTAACACTGACGTACAAAGCTGTCCACCATACTGCCCCGAACTACATCATTGACCTAATATCCAAGTACCGCCCAACACGCACACTCCACTCCTCACAAGACCTCCTTCTCTCTAGTTCCCTGGTCTCCTCCTCCCATGCCCGCCTCCAGGACTTCTCCAGGGTGTCACCCATCCTCTGGAACTCCCTGCCCCAACCCATCAGATTATCACCTACTCTCCTCTCCTTTAGGCGCACCCTGAAAACCCATCTCTTCAGGGAAGCCTACCCCACCCCCTGCTAACCTGCCAACCTCCTCCACTCTTCCTACCACTCCATCCCCCACAGCTATCTCCTCCTGTACCACTATCCCCTCCCTCCTAGATTGTAAGCTTGGAAGAGCAGGGCCCTCGATCCCCTCATGTTTTGCATTGTATTGGTATTGTTCTGTCACATGTTCTGTCCCCCTTTGTAATGCTGAGCGAACCATTGCTGAGCGAACCATTATAAATACTGTATAATAATAACAATAATAATCACAAGTATGCATCAGGATCTTTCTGGTGCCTGTCAGTTACTGTGCTGGGAGTGTGTAGGCAGTACGGTAATGTGTCTATGTAGGGCTGCATATATGCAGTATACAGTTGCAAGAAAAAGTATGTGAACCCCTTGGGATTACATGGAGTTTTGCATGAATTGGGCATAAAATGTGCTCTGCACGTCATTTAAGTCACAACAATAGAAGAACACAGTCTGCTGAACATAATACTACACAAACATTAGATGTTGCCATGGTTTAATTGCATATAACATGTGAACATTCACAGTGCAGGGAGGAAAAAGTATGTGAGGCCCTAGCTTAATGACTTCTCCAAGAGCTAATTGGAGCCAGGAGTGAGCCAACCTTGACTCCAATCAGTGTGATGATATTGGATATGTTGCTAACAGCTGTCCTGCCCTTAAAAAACACACACCTGTTTTGGGTTTACTGGTTTCAAGAAGCACTGTCTGATGTGAACCATGCCTTGCAGAAAAGAGCTCTCAGAAGACCTACAATCAAGAATTGTTGACTTGCATGAAGCTGGAAAGGGTTACAAAAGTATCTCCAAAAGCCTTGATGTTCATGTGTCCACGGTAAGACAGACTGTCTACAAATGGCGAAATTTTAGCACAGTTGCTACTCTCCCTAGGCGTGGTTGTCCTGTAAAAATGACTGCAAGAGCACAGCGCAGAATGCTGCATGATGTAAAGAAGAATCCCAGAGTGTCAGCTAAAGACCTACAGAAATCTCTGGCACATGCTAACATTTTTGATGACACATCTACAATAAGGAAAACATTAAACAAGAATGGAGTACATGGGAGGACACCACGGAGGAAGCCATTGCTGTCCAAAAAGAATATTGCAGCACGTTTGAAGTTTGCAAAAGAGCACCTGGATGTTCCACAGCACTACTGGCAAAATATACTGTGGACAGATGAAACCAAGATTGAGTTGCTTGGGAAGAACACACAACACTATGTGTGGAGAAAAAAAGGCACAGCACACCAACATCAAAACCTCATCCCCACTGTAAAACATGGCGGAGGGAGCATCATGGTTTGGGGCTGCTTTGCTGCCTCAGGGCCTGGACGGATTGTTGTCATTGATGGGAAAATGAATTCCAGAGTTTATCAAGACATTTTGCAGGAAAACATATGACCATCTGTCCGCCAACTGAAGCTCCGCAGAGGATGGGTGATGCAACAGGACAATGACCCAAAGCATACAAGTAATTCAACAAAACAATGGCTGCAACAGCACAGAATACGCCTTCTGGAGTGGCCCAGTCAAAGTCCTGACCTCAACCCGATTTAAATGCTGTGGCATGACCTTAAGAAAGTGATTCACACCAGACATCCCAAGAATATTGCTACACTGAAACAGTTTTGTGAAGAGGAGTGGTCCAAAATTACTCCAGATCAATGTGCAGGTCTGGTCTGCAACTACAGGAAACGTTTGGTTGAGGTTATTGCTGCCAAAGGAGGGTCAACCAGTTATTAAGTCCAAAGGTTCACATACTTTTTCCTCCCTGCACTGTGAGTGTTTACATGTTATGTGCAATTAAACCATGGCAACATCTAATGTTTGTGTAGTATTATGTTCAGCAGACTGTGTTCTTCTATTGTTGTGACTTAGATGACGTTCAGAGCACATTTTATGCCCAATTCATGCAAGACTCCACGTAATCCCAAGGGGTTCACATACTTTTTCTTGCAACTGTATATCAGTGTTAAAGCCCAGCCATTGAGAGGCTGCATATATGCCTACCTCCAGCAGCAAATGGTTAAAGATCCTTGGTGTGCTGGTGATATACAATACACTATCTTAATTCCATAAGGGGCATTATAAGGCCTAGTGATGACAATGGCAGTGTATGAAAATGCATAATTGTTGATAATGCACTTAAAAATGCATACAAATGTGATTAATAACCTGTGCAGTAATCTTTATGAGTTCACTTTTACATATAAAATACTTCACCCTTTGATAAACCATTCCACCTGCTGTAACATCAGCTGTTCCATGCGGCAATAACTTTGAGAGATTTTAAAAATTAATTATCAGTTCCTACAAAAGCAAATAGCTCAAAAGAATGAAAATACTGCCAGGATTACACTTTTGTGAATTGAGCCTTGACATCGGTATTGAGTAAATACTCACAAAGAGTGTTAGGGATTCTATTTCTAGAAGTTAACTTTATTTAGTTTTAATATTGTCAGATGTTGTGAAGTTATTGGCTAATAGAGATGAATAAATCTGCTTAGGTTTATTTTCCTGAGTGGTCACCGAATCCTGTTTGAAATTTGGTGAACTCAAACTTGAATGCAAATCTTTTGAATTCTTTGGAAGGGAAATCTTGTTAATATGTTTTTGCCATTTTTTGCTAATAGGCAAACCAGTGACAAAAAGGGCTTGGGGAAATAAGCCCTGCCATGGGGGACATGTACTAATGCAAAACATTTTTTTAAAGAAAATACATTAAAAAGAGAGAGAGAGAGAGTCTGAGAGAAGAACACAAAGCAATCCCAAGCTTCCTGCATTGGGAGCAGAGGAGGAGCTTGGCAGATGTACTGAGATGAGGAGGACTGGAGCCAGCCAGGTCTGGAGGTGCTATCTGCTGTCAGAGTGGATCAGAAAGATCTCTTCTGCATATTTCTAAGCTCTAGATGAGAAACACCCAGCACATTCCTCGCAGGTTGCTTTAACTGAACATTCAGTGGAGGATCCTGCGTGATTTGAAGGTGGCAGTGTACCCTGGAACGACCTTGGGTTGGTGTCCAATGTAATAATGATTCCTTATAAATTGAAGATGATTGTGATCTGGTAAGGGAGTGGGTACTTCTGGTTGTGATGTGATTTAAGAGTTTTGCACGCTGGATTCTAGCATTCGGAATATATAAAGAATTTGTTCTGGCCGCGAGGTCCTTATTTTGCACACCGGGAGTGGACTTAAGTTGTGTGTATATTTGTATACCATGTTTTTGCTGGTCTAAGATTTTAGTGACTATTACAATGCAGTGGTCCTACTTCACAAATTTTAGTGGGTTCAAACACAATTATTCTTATTAGTTAGATAAAAAAATAGGACGGGAGCTGGAGAGACATATAATCTCACCTGTCCTTGTATTTTGGTTTGTAGGTGCCACACCCCTATTTAATCAGAAAGATATAAAAACCCTAACAGATAAAAAACTAATGGGGCTTTTAAAGCACCATATCATATGAAAGTATAAAGATGCACAACATGAAAACACTAGATAAAATAGAACATGTTTTTTTGTAATTTTATAAAAAAAAACACATAAGTGGTAAGAGAGACCAATTGGTCAGCCAAAATATACACATGCATAATAAAGCAGAAAAAAACATAGTATAAATCTATAGGTAACAAAAAGGGGGGAAAGGCTCTGGCCAGGGACACAAAGACGTCACGAGCAAGAGTCTAAGAGCCCCCAAAATACCATCAAATACATAGATCGTCAGTAGGCAAATGTATTTCCATGAAGTTAAATTATTGATCTTTATGGATCAATAATTTTTATTGGGGGATCAATATTTAATTATTATTGGGGGGGGGACCATCAGTCCAACAATACCTCAGATAAACAGCAGAAAGCCAGACCAATGTTCGTTCCAATTGTGCAAGGCTGCAGTAATCAATCATCAAAATTCAATGATGAAACCCAAGCTTAGCCATATTCAGATGGTAAAAGAGCAGAAGTTCCATCAATTGACAAAAAGAGGGCAAAACCTGCCCAAACAAGAGCCCAAGTCTAGTCCTTCTATATTCGTATTAGTTTAATTATTTAAGTTTTGCTTTGTGCATTTTCTTGGAGTATTAAAAATAAGTGTAAAATTGGCAAGTAACAAGGCAGCACAATGGCTAAATGGTTAGCACTTCCGTCTGGCAGTACTAGGGTCGTTGGTTCGAATCCCAACCACAGCACCACCTGCCTGGAGTTTGCATGTTCTCCCTGTGCCTGCGTGGGTTTCCTCCGGATACTCCGGTTTACTCCCACCCTCCAAAGACATGCTGGTAGGTGAATTGGATCCTGTCTTAATTGGCCCTAGTATGTGTATGTATGAATGTGAGTTGGGGACCTTAGATTGTACACCCCTTGAGGGTTAGGGACTCATGTGAATGTACAATATATATGTAAAAGTGCTGCGTAAATTGACGGCGCTATATAAGTACCTGAAATAAATAACATTTAATAGGGATAATAGGCCTAACCTAAAAGTAACTTTTTTGCTGATATGGGATTTCAGAATATCCTGCATCAGAATCTACTTGGTGTGCTGGTTTTGACTTTTTTGGTACATTTCTATTTCTGTCTTCATCCCTTTTGCAAATTTTCCCTTGCTTTCTGTCTGGTGAGACTATTGTCAGTAACACAGGATGTGAAGCAAAATCTAACAGAGCTCTAAATAGCAGTAAAGATTCAGTAGATGTTCCAATCCTTTCTGGTGCTATTTAAACCTAGAAAAAAAGTTTTCGGCTTGACATACATTTAAGACTGATTTACCACTTTGCAAATTGTTTTTGAATATGGCTGATCATCTCTATGCTGTGGCTGTTGACAGGCCTTTATCATTTCCTTCTGTTGAACATCATTATGTTCAGAAATATGCAAAGGTCAAATGATATCCCATTACTTTCTTTAATTTACACACCTCTGCGTTATTACATTTTATGGCACTGGGTTTAAACGTAAGCAAACACAAGAATGAAAATAACTAATTCTACTCGGGAATATGATTGATGCTGATTTCCTAAGTAATCTGCAAGGCTTTTGAAAGCTTCTGATAGAAAACACAATTACCGATGTATTGCCTCTTAACAGTTCAGAGACACATAGCATAACAGATGAGCCGAAGATGACACCGAGATAAATCTAATGACTTTCTCGGGCGACACTTGGTTTATGATATTACCAAAGTCCCACAATGTATTTGTCTAAATTACGGTTTATCATTTATCCCATATATCTCATGTATGCTAAACTCATTTAATGATGAATGGCCGGAACTGCTCATTGGTAAATTTCAGCACCAGAATGTTCAGATAACTTCGACATTGTTCCATCACACAGCCTTGTTTTTATCAAGCAACAACAAGAAGTGGCACTACGCGCTAGAGGACCTTGAAGTAGGAAGGAAGCTCAATGTGTTTTAGATTCTGATCCCAGGCAAGTCCATGTCTGCCAATAATCTACTTTGGGGCTCGTTTTTAAAAAAAGCAAAGCTAAAACAAAATTTTTTATGTAAAAAAATTAATAAATAATTAAATTGAATAAAGAGATTCTAGAGCAACCAAAATGATGCTAGGACATAATGCTGGGTACACGCCATAAGTTATTTTTTCATTCAACCCAGAGCTGAACAAAAAAAACTGAAGAGCTTGGGAGCTCGCTGTAATAGTGATCCAATGTTAGTATAGCGACCTCCCCGCTGACCTTTTGTATTCTGACAGTGGGACTAACCCACAATGAAAAAGCACTGGTCAACTGATTGGATGCTGATTGGATGCTGGTTTTCCAGCATGCCCGCATTGGACAGGTGGGTGTACACACGAGCCAAATGTCGATGGGTTTCTATTGTACAAGGCTTAAGTAATACATTTTGTGGAAGTGTGTTCAAAACTGAGCTGCATGTTCCAGATGAAGTCCTACGAATGCTTTGTACAGGGGCAAAATTATGACTCTCACTCCGGATTCTATACTTTTTTAATACAAAAGAACATTTTTGTTGCTTTGGAAACCACAGCTTGACATTGCATGCTATTATTACAATATACCAGAACACCCGGATCCTTAACAGTCATTTACTTCCCTAGTTGTTCGACTAAAATGTATGACACATGCACATTTTTAGCCCCAAGTGAATAATTTTACATTTGCCAACATTAAACCCCATTTGCCACACAGTTTCCCAATCACACAGTTCATACAGGTCTGTAATAAGTTAGAGACATCTTGTAGGGGCTTTATTCAGCTATTCAGCTTAGTGTCATCTGCAAACACATACTGTAAATGGCCGTTTTAATCTCAAATCTATATAGTTTATAGGTAGGGTAAAAAGTAAGGGCCCTGAAACTGAACCTTGAGGTACACCACTAATAACCTTGGACAGTAAAGAGTACAAATCATTAATCACTATATGTGGGAAACTGTGCCAGATGCTTTAGCAAAGTCTAACTATACTACGGTATAACTACAGCTACTCACTTGTCTACATTGTTTATGCTTCTCATTGAAAGAAAATACATTAACAAATGCGCTTATTTCATCTCTGAGGTATATAAATCTTTGCAATCAGTTATTCATACAACCACAGCTAAAACATTATTTATGAAATGGAGCAATGGCATTCCAGAAGACGACCTGGGAGACTTGATTCTGGAAGGATATCTGAAACTTTGCCAATGTATTACCAATAAACTATGGAGAGAGACTCAATTTAAATTGATACACGGGGCATTTATTCCTTTTATTTCTTCAATTGCTATTCCCCGCCCAGTGACATGCCCACAGTGTGGGACCTCTACACCCATGTTGTTCAATCATTTCTGGCTGTGCTCTCCAATATCAATCTTCTGGGACCAAGTCATCCTGTTTGTATGCTGCATAACCTCCTAAGACACAGCTCCTACTTTTGTTTAGCTGCAATGCTGCCCGCATACGTTCTGGTGAACAACATCTCTTTGTTTCCCAATGGACACACCTCTGCCTCCTAGTGACCCACAAGAACATACTGAAAGTGGGGACATCTTCCTCTCCATTTACAGCAGAGAAAAAGGACCTCACAAAACTTCTCTACCAAGAAAAACTTGACACCAAACTACAGAACGTTGGCACCACAAAAAGTTTATTTTCCAGATGGTGTTCCTACATTGAATGTGCTTTCACCCCTGTGGGAACTCAGTCTTTAATGCAGTCTTTCCAATATTCAGAGTGGTACCTCAAGGCAAACTTGACCAATTCCCAATTAAATTGAAAGTCCCTGTTCATCTGACTTCAAATATCTCATCTGCTTGTTAAATTAGCTGCCAAATCCTTCTACCTTATTAACCTGTAATTCTAGGGAGGGGAAAACATGTTTTCATCTTTCTTTCACCCCCCCCCCACACTTCCTTACTTGATATCACCTTAGATGACAGGTTTCAGTCCTTGGATCCATATACTTACAGTATTAGCTTGCAAATATTATAACTCTGTGGTCTGTTTTACACAACTTTCTTTGATGAAAGTCATCCAACCTCTGTGTTAGTTTTCTCTCCCTGTCTCATGCAAGAAAACATATTACTGTGATTTTGCCAAAAACGTTGTGCTGCATACTACCTTGTACATATGTACTAAAGCGCACCTGATCATCATACATACCCTTATTTTTGTACCCCGTTTTTATACTGCTGACTGATCTTTACTTTATTGTATTGTATTCTTATAACTCAAAAAATCTTAATAAACGTATTAAAAAAAAAAAGAAAATAAATTTGTTCAACAACTTCAGTCTTTCCCGAGATCAGTTAATTATCAGCCTGAGGGCCCATTCACACTATGGGGGGGATTTACTAAAACTGAAAAGTGCAGCTCTGCATAGAAACCAATCAGCTTCCAGGTTTTATTGTGAAAGTTGAATTGAACAAGCTTAAGTTAGAAGCGGATTGGTTCCTATGCACAGCTGCATCAGATTCTGAGTCCTCCAGTTTAAGTAAATTTCCCCCTATGTGTTTTGTTATTGCACTTGGAGAAAACCATGCATTAAGGTATGCTGCGGTAAGGCAGTCCAGTCATCTTGAATCAGCACACCTTAACACACTGAAAATCAAGTACAGGGTGCAGCAACATAACTTCCTTTTTTGAAATGCGTGCCATTCAGGCTGTAGCGGCCATAGTGGGGCGGGAGTGGTCTCAGGTGACAGGCGTAGTTCTAAAGTTTTTGTTCTCTTCCAGGTCAGTCATCATCATGTGTTGGAACAGTGAGCAGCATGCGTTTGCCGTAGAGGCCTACTTTTCGAACGGATTTTCTGTGATCGCAATTGGATTTAGGGGACATTTGGCTCCAACAGGACGGAGCAATGGCTCACGCTTCAAGAGCATCAATGGCTGTTTTAGGGGAACACTTCCCGGAGCGCCTCATCTCAATAAGGGGCGATTTGGAGTGGCCAGCCCGCTCCCCCGATTTGGCCCCTTGCGACTTTTTTTTGTGGGGTTTTTTGAAATCCTGCGTTTATGTAAACCATCCAAGGACCCTACAAGACCTGAAGGCCAACATCCGCACAGAAATTGCCAACATACCCGCTGCTATGCTGGTAAGGGTCATGAAAAACGACAGAAATTGGCTTATTCAGTGTATGGAAAATGGGGGGCGTCACTTACCGGATATGATTTTCAAAACTGTAAAACAGAACTTTATGTATCTACATTATTAAAGACAATAAAAACAATTCTAATTCATAAAATGGGTTTTATTGCGTTTTGAAATAGGAAGTTATGTTGCCGCACCCTGTATGATCCTTTATAGTAACACAGCACATTGCAATGCATAGCTTTGCAGTATGTTGCAGTCTAGTTGCATTGCTCCCTACTGTAACTGTGTGGTAGGGTGCCATTTAAAATGAATGGCATAGCAACACATCACATTATCATACATTAATGTGCAATATAAAGTGTATTGCAATACATGTAGAAATGAGCAGCAACCAGCCTTGTTGAGTGTTGACATATGTTTTGAAGTGTTTTGAATGATTTCAAAGGAAACTGTATTAGGCAATAAGGCAAAGGTGTGAATCCAGACCTACAGAAAGTTTTTCAACCAGGGTATATAAAGTTCAACTCAGTTCCATTTCTTGGTTCCATTAACACCCCCATTCTGGTGCGGACCACCTGAAAGTAGTTAACACCTTTGTCAAGAGCTTATACAGAAATGCCATAATTAACCTTAATTAATCCAGTTTCTCAGGTACAGATAGCATCCTTTGCTATCCATGCTGGCTTTCCCAGTGTTTCTGTCACAATTACTATATGACTTTCACAGCCTTTCTATACAATCCATAGAGGTTTTTCTGTTTTCACACTTGCTAGTAACTCAATTATATTTGATCTGTCAACCTGTGTGAACCAAGATTTTTCTGAGTTATATATACACCTTTTGTCATTTATGCTTTTTTAAAGCACAGATTTCACACAGTATTTCATATTTATTACTTATTTTTCAAGCATCCAGTATATTTAGCCTTGAAATATTTTGCTTCACCTTTTTATCACCTACAGAAATATAAATAATTTAATTGCATTTTTATTTTTGCATTATTTTTTCATCATTCGTTTATACCTTTGTCATATACAGTAAAAGTGTTGTTCATTGAACATTCCCAAGAGATTTGTTCAAACTTTTATTTTAGATTGTTTTACTTTGTAACCCTTCAAAAGGGGGTGTAAGCTTCTTTGTACTATATCACTAATAAAAGGATTTGGTTTGGACTTTTCACCTTGAATATTCTGTGCTGGCATTCCATGAACTTACTGTTTTGATGTTTCCTTGATGCAGGATATATAAGGTAAAAAATGGTAGAATAATAGCAATATTTATTGCATTCACTAAACTGCTGAACTTGATGGTATGGGACAAAATCTGCAAAACAAGAAATGTACCCGTTAGTTGAGCCCATAAAATAGAACAGTTGTGAGGAGACAATGGGATGGGACAAAACCTGCAAAGCACTGGCTCCAAAGGAATTGACCCAGTAGTGGAGCTCATAAAGTAGAACCATGATCACAAGATGATGGGATGGGAGAAGACCTGCAAAGCACTGATTCTGAAGGAATTGACCCAGTAGTGAAGCCCTTAAAGTAGAACCATGGTCACAAGATGATGGGATGGGAGAAGACCTGCAAAGCAGTAGACAGAAAATAATTGACCCAGTAATGGATGTGTTAAAAAAGAACCATGGTCACAAGATGATGGAATGTCACAAGACCAGCAAAGAACTGGCTTTTGAGTAATTGATGTAGTAGCAGAGCCCTTAAAGAAGAACCATGGTCAAATTCTAATATCACATATGTGAAGTAGACTGCCTGAACTGGTAACTGTGGGCTCATTATGTAAATACCTGTTTATCCAACTAATACAACTGTTGGATAGGCACTTCGTTTAGCAGGGGGAAAATGCTCTTCTTTCTGCAGTCTGGAGCCAAAAATGTGGTGTGTTGATATATTGTATTAAATCGTTAGACTCAAAACCAATGTTTTGAAAGTTTGAGATTTATTTGGGGATTGAATTATTAAATGAATGACTGATAGACTAGAAATAGTAATAGATCACAATTATTGAGTGGCACTGCCAAGCAGACAAAGTTTGTATAGGTAAGGAACAAACATGTCTGCCTTTGGGTACAGATACAATTACATTGTCTCAGTGACACAGTGAGGTTTATCAAATATTGCCATGCTATGGAACACTCATTTACATCAAGCTAATCACATTCTGATATATATTTTAAAACTGTAAAAGGGTTTTACCTGCATGTTTAAGATGGTGACGAGGTCTCTTTAAGTCATTTTAAGTAGCCTTTAAAAGCATTCTCATTTACAGTGGCAGTTCACCAAATTATTTTTTTAATTGAAAATATCCAGAATATTTACTGTACCATGAAAACAATTTAACTTGCTAGCTGTTTCTTTAAATGTAGGACTCTACAGCACAATCTCCTCTTTGATCATATTTTAATTTCCATTCATTGCACAATTATTGCTCCTCGCTCTATTGTAAGGTAAAGCATATTCTCATAACCACACAACAGTTTCTTATTAACACATACACTCTCTGTGAGCTCCATAATTGTTTTGTTCGTTAATGCTGTGCATGGCTCTCATGGCAATCGCCCGCCGAGGACCTGTGTCAAACATTCCGGTGGATTTCCCTATGGCCTCTGCACTTTTTGACAGTTCCAACCTATAGTGCCAATATCAAGGAAATTTCACAAACACTTTCAGCCCCTGAAGCAGTCAGCATTCATTCCTGCATTACAATGTGCTAATCTGCCAGAGGTGACACCAGCTACTGAGCTAACTGCAAATTTAAACATGATATCTGAAAATAAATACAAGACTTTTTTTTATTGTGCACTGCTAAAAATGTCTAAGTACATTCCAATAGGTAATATACCTCTGAAACAACAATAAATATATATACATACTGTATATACAGTTGCAAGAAAAAGTATGTGAACCCCTTGGGATTACGTGGAGTTTTGCATGAATTAGGCATAAAATGTGCTCTGAACGTCATCTAAGTCACAACAATAGAAGAACACAGTCTGCTGAACATAATACTACACAAACATTAGATGTTGCCATGGTTTAATTGCACATAACATGTAAACATTCACAGTGCAGGGAGGAAAAAGTATGTGAGGCCCTAGCTTAATGACTTCTCCCAGAGCTAATTGGAGCCAGGAGTGAGCCAACCTTGACTCCAATCAGCGTGATGATATTGGATGTGTTGCTGACAGCTGTCCTGCCCTTAAAAAACACACACCTGTTTTGGGTTTACTGGTTTCAAGAAGCACTGTCTGATGTGAACCATGCCTCGCAGAAAAGAGCTCTCAGAAGACCTACCATCAAGAATTGTTGACTTGCATGAAGCTGGACAGGGTTACAAAAGTATCTCCAAAAGCTTTGAAGTTCATGTGTCCACGGTAAGACAGACTGTCTACAAATGGAGAAAGTTTAGCACTGTTGCTACTCTCCCTAGGCTTGGTCGTCCTGTAAAAATGACTGCTAGAGCACAGCGCAGAATGCTGCATGAGGTAAAGAAGAATCCCAGAGTGTCAGCTAAACACCTACAGAAATCTCTGGCACATGCTAACATTTTTGTTGACACATCTACAATAAGGAAAACATTAAACAAGAATGGAGTACATGGGAGGACACCACGGAGGAAGCCATTGCTGTCCAAAAAGAATATTGCAGCACGTTTGAAGTTTGCAAAAGAGCACCTGGATGTTCCACAGCACTACTGGCAAAATATACTGTGGACAGATGAAACCAAGATTGAGTTGTTTGGGAAGAACACACAACACTATGTGTGGAGAAAAAAAGGCACAGCACACCAACATCAAAACCTCATCTCCACTGTGAAACATGGCGGAGGGAGCATCATGGTTTGGGGCTGCTTTGCTGCCTCAGGGCCTGGACGGATTGTTGTCATTGATGGGAAAATGAATTCCAGAGTTTATCAAGACATTTTGCAGGAAAACGTACGACTGTCTGTCCGCCAAGTGAAGCTCCGCAGAGGATGGGTGATGCAACAGGACAATGACCCAAAGCATACAAGTAATTCAACAAAACAATGGCTGCATCAGCACAGAATACGCCTTCTGGAGTGGCCCAGTCAGAGTCCTGACCTCAACCAGATTGAAATGCTGTGGCATGACCTTAAGAGAGCGATTCACACCAGACATCCCAAGAATATTGCTACACTGAAACAGTTTTGTGAAGAGGAGTGGTCCAAAATGACTCCAGATCGTTGTGCAGGTCTGATCTGCAACTACAGGAAACGTTTGGTTGAGGTTATTGCTGCCAAAGGAGGGTCAACCAGGTATTAAGTACAAAGGTTCACATACTTTTTCCTCCCTGCACTGTGAATGTTTACATGTTATGTGCAATTAAACCATGGCAACATCTAATGTTTGTGTAGTATTATGTTCAGCAGACTGTGTTCTTCTATTGTTGTGACTTAGATGACGTTCAGAGCACATTTTATGCCCAATTCATGCAAATCTCCATGTAATCTCAAGGGGTTCACATACTTTTTCTTGCAACTGTATATATATATATATATATATATATATATATATATATATATATATATATATATGTGCAATTGCTTCTCCTGTTTATCTAGGCCTCTTCAAAGATGGTTGGGTGCATTCGTTTTCAGACCTATATCCCTACAGTCAGTTCTCTGCTGTATCTACAAAGGGAGCCACAGTTGCTACCCTGACTGGTGCTCAAACATGTCTGCCTTTGTCCATCTCTATTACATGAGAGATAGGAAGATTGGTAGCTTGCAAAATAAAGATAAGGTTGTTTGAGCTTTCTATTCAACCCATAAGACGTTAAAAGACACTGAATTTTTGGCAAATGGTAAAAACAGTATTTTTTAATTTTGGATAGAGCAGGCAAGAGTTAAAACCTCTGGCAGTTATTTGCTACCGCTATACCATTGGGGAGACTTTTTACTTCCTGAGTTGTAGATATATACCGGTATATATATCAGAGGGTTGAACGAAAAAAAAAAAAAAATGACCCAATTTCCCCATCCACACCTTTGAGGAGAATGAGGGAATCCTCCCTGTGTGTCATATTCTTAAAGCAATGAGTCTTCCTTGCCATCAGGATATATTGATCAGCACTGCAGGCTATACCTTGAAGCACTGATTAACTGGAAATTTAACAACAGCGTGGTTATCAGTAGATTCAATTCTGATCAATCACAGTGCACATGTGTGGATCAAAATGTAGCCGATCCATGCTGAACTGGTCGAATTTCAATCCATCTATTGGCAGCTTTGGAAAATGTAATTTTGACAAAATTACTCCACTGATCTGACTTGCCAATTGTTCAAGCAGTGTATTATCCATATAGGAAACACATTGTATTTTTAAGTTGACCATGTCATAAACTTACAGGGTTGGACACAAATATGAAAACACTACATGATTTGCAGGTGTGAAAGTGACAATATGTTTAGCATTGAAAACTGTAAGTGATGTAACATTCTTTTGCTTCTGCTGTGTGATGAGACATCTAGCTAACAGGTGGAAAGCCTCACTTTTGTCACTCACTGTGTGAGCTGCTAGTAATATGGAGTCATGTCAGAGCTTACTAAGCTTCAAAGAGGGCTAATTGTTGGTGCCCATTTAGTAGGTGACTGACTGAAGTTGCTAATTTATTTGCGGTGTTGCAAGATACAGTATCAAAAGTTATGATGTCACTGTCAGGAATGGACTCACCATTAGTGGTGGGACTCATCTGCCGTGTGGGCTGCAGTACCAGGGCAGGCCAGCGGGTGCTCTCAGCAACCAGAAGCTCACTCCTGCAATCAGCCATCACCTGAGGCTGATTGCAGGAGGTGTATTTAAGGAATGGCCAGTGCCTTGGTGTATGTTTCCCATGAGCCCCTGTACCTGCATCCTGTCTGCTTCCTGCCTGATCCTGACTCTGCTTTGATCCTGACTCTGAACGAACTCTGCCTGTCCTGACCTCGGCTAGTCCTGACCACTCTTCCGCTCGCTCCTTGTACCCTGTTTGCCCGTTTGCTACCGACCTGGCCTGCCCGACTACGTTTGATTTGTATATATGGTTATCTGTTGGAGGTTGGGTTATTTGCACTGTGTTATGTTTACCTTGCACTGCATTTGTGTTGTTTAGTCTTTAATAAATTGTCTTATTTACACTATACCTGAAGCCTGTGTTTCCCTGTGTCAGTCCACACACCTCTGGTCATACCCGGAGCCCTGACAGTCACATACAGTTTCTGGGAGAATGTTGTCTGATAAGCATAAGCATGGTTGCCGTGGTCAATTGACTGAAAGAGAAAAAAAGGACATTGAGCAGGATTGTGACCCGAGATAAGAAAACAAATGCTGCAAAAGTGACTGCAGAGCTCAAGCTCAGTCTTCCAAAGCCCGTGTCTACAAAAACTGTGTGAAGAGGATTCCATAAGCAAAACATTCAAAGGTGAGCTGCAATTTCCAAACCACTAGTGATTGATATTAATGCTCAGAAGAGGAGAGAGTGGTGTTACACCCATAAATTGTGGACTATTGATCAATGGAAGACTGTAACATGGTTTAATGAATCAGTCAAATCTTGGTTTGACGAGCATGCAGACAGTCTCGCATCTTCCCCGGGCGCTGCAGTCACTGGACCTCAATATCATAGAGCCACTATGGTCAATTTTGGAGAACAAGGTTTGGGCTTGTTTTCCGCCTCTGGCATCTCTGCAAAAACTGGAAGGATTTTTGCATGAACAGTGATATCAAATTCCATTATCCACCATCCAAGACTTACATTTGTTAATTCCCAGGAGAATTCAGGCTTTCTTGGATGCCAAAGGTGGCACAACACCATATTAGGTAATGATTTCATTTTTATACTTGGTATTTCCATAAGTTGTCCAACCCTTGTACATTGAGAGAGAGCAGTAAAGCACAACCACTGCATAGCGCTAAAGAAACCCTGACAAATGTCCCTTCTGGAAGATATTGGAAGATTTTCCTTTAATATCTGTCCTGGTAACATCTTTAATTTTTTTCATTTTAATTTTTCTATGATTCAGTCCTAGGGACACTGGTCATTAGGATAAATAGAAGGGGTAAAAGGAGATACTGCAACAAAAACAGAATTTCTAGCTCCTCATCACTCTATACACAACTAGAAATAAATTTAATTTTGATAGATTTTAAGATTGGTCACCTCTCTGCTTGACTGACTGGACAATAAAGGAGAAGCTGCACACTGATAAGTTCATCCTATGCATGTAAGTGTAAACTTCTGACTGACAGTAATGTGAAAAGCTTCATTGCCACCACTCTCCCCGTGTGTGTCATTTATTACAATCTATTTTTTTATTTTACAAAACAAGTTTTGGCTTTAGGCATACTTTATGGACATGTGAGGTCACTGACCCGACTCTGTCTGTGTATTTTGCTAGAGTTCAGTTTTAAGGGGTTCCATATAGTTGCACATGTGTCATCACACGCACAATTGCTCTACACATGGGTAGGTACAGTTACTCAACTGTACCCAAGCAATTCCATTTCAGACTATGTCATGTGACCTTCCATGTACATCCACCTTTATCCAACAACATGGTACAAATCACATTTTCACACATTGTCCAACACTTTCTAGTGGTCTTATTATTTTCTCACATACTGAACATTCATAAATTGAATATTTATGTGCAGGCTTGTGTTCTGCCAAAAATGAAAGGATATCTTAAGATACATTTGCAAGGCAAAATGCTGGATAGTATTAATAATTGACAATTTCTTATCACAGATAAAAAAAAAATGTTTTTTAAAAAAGTCCTTCAGAGCTGGTATAAGCCTGTTAACGTCTAGTAGAAATGGTTAAAAACATAATGTGGACACTTTCTTCTTACTTATAAAACGTCAGCAAGTTTTCAGCTGTAAGTATTTGACTTTCAAATGATACGTAAAATTGTAGTACAAGTCCAGGATACATAAAAAATGATTAAAGATTGCACTCCAGGAATATTTAATAACTGCATATTTTATAATTTGATTTATGCAACACAATTTATTACACAAATCTAATTTATATTGTATTATATCTTACAAAAAAAAATCAGGTCGCTTATATTTCTGAGTGGCAGAAAGAATATTATTTTCTTTATTCAATTTAAAAAAAGCAGCAATAGGTCTAAGAATATAGCAAGTTAGTGTAGCATTATTACCATATGCATGGAGTGCACATAGTGCCTTTTTTTCTATAGAACTTTTATTTCAGTTTAAAGAGAACCTTTGCTTAATTACCCATGCTGGACAAAGCAACATATTTGCAGTATTGGCAGATCTTGGCAGTTACCTATGCACACTTTCCCTTCACTTCTCCCTGAAACCCTAAATTTTTGTTGGGGTAAAGAGAAGAGAGAGAGAGAGAGAGAGAGAGAGAAAACAGGTGGCGCGCACACCTAGTGCATTATCCAAGGTTTATTGTAGGACTGAAAGAATAATAAAAACATACAGATGAAGCATGTATCTAAAAAGCATAGAAAAATGACAATGGCCACAACGGCTGGCAAGGTGTTCTCACTGTCAGTGCAGTCAAATGTCTGACGCGTTGTGGGGACGAATCCCTTTCCTCAGAGCTGATGACCAACCTCTGATGCTGATGTATGATGAATGGAAAGTAAGAGCCTTGCTGTTGATGCCACAGAGTGGCAAACTATATTCAAATCCCCATATGGCTGTTCAGAGACCTACAAGACAGTATAAACAGAAAGGTTTAGACACGGTGATGTGTGCTTTGCATGGGTTTAGTGGAGAGATAGATTGTTGGTTCACTTTGGCCTACTTCACCATAGCCAGTCTAGAGCTTGGAGTCCAATAGGATTCTAGAACCACTCTATAGAGTCCATACACTGTGCTGATGAAACAACAACTTCAAAGATACTTTATGTTTTAGTAAGGGTCTACTGCATTTCCCACTGGCTTATTGGTGACCCAATGGTTCCTTTAATCCTCCTAACAATAGCCTGTCAATTATACTGTCTCATTAGTCTCCAGGCCTGACACAATATATGCCATCGTTTTTACTCACTACACTGTTGATGGTCAGTAAACTGAAACCAGCTGTGTATAGCTTGGAATTATTGGTACTGCAGTATTAGTCTGCATGTTTTCTGCAACAGTTCTGGATGTACCATTGACCCAGAGCAAAAAAATGTAATGATTTACATACATCCACCCACTGGACTATACTGAAGAATCCACCCCTTTGATAACGAGCTTGTTTGCTCGAAACATGTCAGGGGACTCACCCAGCAGATGCCACTGATCACCAGGAATTCATAGACCACCAGGGAGGTCGTTATTTAAACCTGGCTGTTACAGACTGTTTTATGGGACTCACCCAACAAACGCCACTGTTCACCAGGAATCCATAGTCCACCAGGGAGGTTGCAAGCTAACCTGGCTGCTACAGACAGTCTAATGTGAGTGTTTTACCTTTTGTGTGGAATTTATTAATAAAGACGTACTTCACCATCCATACATTTTTTGCTTTGTGACTCGTTCATCTGCAAGTCATGCAAGGTACACCACAGTAGGAGGAGCATTTACCAGGAGGTTAGATGCCGTTGGACCCACCGATGAGCTGGATGTGATCCCAGAGTGAGTGCTGACATCCCCTGAGTGTCTACCGCAGTGACCGGATGCTGCCCCCAGTGGGAACCAGGCTCCTTTTCCATTGATGGTATACCGGATGACATAAATACAACGCATACTTTGTATGTTCTTGTGGTAAGCGCATAAGTATATTGGAACCTTTAGGAATTTACGCTGTTAATATGCTGAATTGAACATTTGATTAAGCCTATAGGGTCATAATCACCATACTTGGAACGTGGACACGCTTTTAAAACTATCATATTTGCAGAGATTTTGCTATTAGTGTTCGCATTATCAGTTATTTAGCGCTGCATACCTTGTTATTCTGTTTGTCTAAGAATAAACACCTGTTTTGGTGGAAATGGGACAATTGCTTTCTGTTTTGAGACTGCTCCACTAGTATTCTTGAATATCTATTTATGCATTATCAAAGAAATTTCAGTTATGTGAAACAGACATCTTTGAGGAGTTGAAGAAAGTTGTCCCAGACAGAGGCTAACACATCTGGTGGAGAATCAAAATTATCTCTCTTAATTGTATGGTTATCAGTTACTAATCAACACCCAAATCCATCTTGGACAAAAATAAATCATGGCATCCCTGGCAGGTCAAAATAAAACAGCATAACTAGCTGCAATACTTACCCCTGAGACACATCCACTTAGCTATTCAGCGGTGATCCTCTAAAAGATTGAATAGTGCCCAGCATAACCCATCTTCTGTGAGCCCAGGGTGTCAATGCTCCACTCAAAAAAGGGGGATTTGTGAAAAGAAATTCACAGAAAAAGCGGCTACATTATGAACAGAACGTGACACTCAGAAAAATTTCCAAAAATTGTGCTTTATTACACATATATAAATATGACATATGGGCATTTGCCCTGGTTTACCATCACCTCAGTATGAGACAATACACACAGACCTAAAACCATATAAAATGACACCAAAACAATGTCAATGCTCCACTACCCACCCTGGACTTACAGGACAATGCTGTAGAGAGTGGCACCATATCATTTTTAAGATCTTCCCACCACTGTGATGTAATGTGACCAGACCAAAAACACCTGAAAAAGGCCGGTATAAAGTTTTTTTGTGGGTTAAGGGGGTTCTAATGCTTGAGAGGAGTAAAAGAGTGGGGGAGTGGGAGGAAATCCAGAGCCTGAATTTTGAGTTTGCTCTAAAAAGGATTTTTTTTAATGTTATTGTAATGAAAATAAATAAATATAAATAAATAAATGGATAGGTAACCAATATGCCTAACTATTTTTACCATGGTCCGTTTTTTCCTTCTGCGAAAAAATGTAACATAGTGAAGCTTATGAGCCTCCTTAGCCTCAGAAGCATTAAAAGCCATTTAAAACACACTACCACCTTAAAAAACACCAGCTACTTAACTTTAATTATTGGATCATTGATCCCAATGCATTTCACTAAAACAGCAAAATTTTGCCTAAATCTCACGATACTTAAATATTTAATGGAAATGAGAACTTTTTTGCTGGAAGACAAAGTAGAGGCTGCACTAATTCTACTTATTTTATTCCCTACCGCTTCATTGTTCAAAGAACATCAACAATTGACTTGGGCTCCTCTCCTTTGTATTTTGCCCTGGTAGGGGACTTATTCATAGAGTTCTTGACCAGGACAAATGCATGAAGAGTCTGAGCGCAGCAGGATGTTGATGGCCAGCCGAGAGTGGAATAAATCTCATCTGGGACTCGTGTACCTGCAGCTGGCCCACAATGTCATCTAGTTAGCCTGTGCGCTGTACAGGGGCAGACTGACCATTTGGAAACTCGGGCACTGCCCGAGGGCCCGGGGTCAGTATGGGGCCCCATAAGATGCCCCTGGTACCTTTTTCATAGGCTTTTTTGAGTTTGGACAAGGACACAGGGGCCCCATGATCCCCTATTGCCCGGGGGCCCCATGAGTTGTCAGTCTGCCCCTGGCGCTGTACCATTACTGTATCTTCTCAGTTTCGCTGAGTACTTTCTAAGTCGCTGACATGAAATAAGTATGAAGGTTCAAAATATGGGCCTCACTAAGACTTTCTGAACCGATCTGCTTGTTTTAGGTAAGTGACTCAAATACTGAAGCTAAAGACAGCCAGGAAACTATTATTTTCTTCAGTGGCAGCCTTCATATCCCTGTTGGTTTTCTTTAAAATATAATTCTTGTATGAAAGAACAGTTTTCTGAACTATACACTCAGAATAATACGGACAATTTTAATGTTTTTTTTTCTCGGTTTATAAAGTTATTCAGACTAAAGGTTTACTATTTCTAAGTGTTCCATGACCACTATATTACACTTATATTGTCAGTTTTTCCTCCATTCGGTTATTACATCACCTGCACAAAAGTGCACTCTTAATAGAAGATTTCTTATCATGTGCTTCCATTAAACAGCGTATTTTTAAAAGACAACTATTTTGCTCAAGTCTTATACTTAATCATAATATCCTGTAGCTGCTACATGTTTTAGGCTGTTTGACCTTCAAACTCTTATAGTCGCATATGTCTGAAATTGACCTCTTAAAGGCTATGTCTACAGAAAGACGAGTTGTTTCCATTTAGAACATTTTATGTGAAAAAGGAAAAAATGCACTTCAGACATTCAGTGTGTAGTGTTTTTTGTGTGTTTTGCAGCAATACTCCATTATTTACAATTCATTCACTCTTTAAAAAAAAAAAAAAAGCCATGACTTTCTAAAGTGTGGGACATGTGCAAATGGTGACACATTTCTCTAATCTAGTGCAGTGGTCTCCAAATTGTGGCCCTTTACAGCACGTAACGTCATCCAACATTGGCACCATCACATGGTTGGATCACGCTCCAATCAACATACTCCTAGACGCTTCCTCCTATATGGAGACTAAACTCTACCATATTGAAGAATTCAGAAAATCAAAAACATGTATTAGACGCTCATTACTTATTTTTTGATCTAAATAACACACCTGACATTTCTATAAGCACACTTTGGCCCGCTTATAAAGCGTACATGCGAGGTATTCTCATACAACTCAACTCACGAATTAACAAACAGAGATCTAAACAAAACGACCAACTTTTAGCTTCTATAAAACTAAACGAGGAACTTAACAAACGAAACCCCAATGCCTCCACATCTGCACTCACCTCGGACAGAAATCAGCTTCCAACCCTCTTACTATACAAATATGACCTCAAATTGTGGCCCACGGGCTGAATGCTGCCCTTTGCTTGCCTTTATCTGACCCTTGGGGCACTTTTCCTCCAACTGATACAAGACACTATTGCTCTTACTACCACCAACAATGGGGCACTATTTCTCCCATTGACACCAATGATGGGGCACTATTCTCCCACTGGCAACTATGATGGGGCACTATTTCTCCCAATGACACCAAAGATGGGACACAATTCCTTCCACTGACACAATGATGGGGCACTGTTCTTCCAATTGATACCAAAGATGGGGCACTAATCCTGCCACTGACACCAATGGTGAGGCACTATTTCTCCCATTGACACCAATGATGGTGAATTATTTCTCTCACTGACGCCAATGATGGGGAAATATTTCTCCCATTGACACCGATGGTGCACTATTGTTTACTCCCATTGATGCCAGGACCATTTCTACTCCCAAAGGAAACATTGCCCCTTTATAGCCTGAAGAGCAGTAAACTCACCCTTTTTTTAGAAAGTTTAGGTTATTTAAAGTGAATGTGCTGTAAAATGGCTTGGAATATATTAAATTTCTCTGTTTACTTTTGTCAGGTAACACAAAAAAAAAAATAAAAAAAAAAATCACATTTTAACCACCTGACCTTCAGAAGGTTTTACCCCTTTGTGACCAGGCCCTTTTTTTGTTTGCTATTCAGCACTGCACTACTTTCATTGGCAATTGCATGGCCAAGCAGCACTGTACCCAAATTAAATTTATAGAATTTTATCACGCAAATAGAGCTTTCTTTTTGAGATATTTTATCATCACTGTGTTTTCTATTTTTTATTATATAAACAAAAAACCCCGAAAATTTGGAATAAAAAAACAATATTTTCTACTTTCATTTTATAAAACATATCCAATTAAATTTTTTTCATAAATTGAGGACAAAATGTATTCTGCTACATATCTTTGGTAAAGAAAATCCCACTAAGTGCATATTAATTGTTTTTTGTGAAACTTATAGCGTCTACAAACTATGTTATATATAATGGATTACACAGCTATAGATGCTATACTAGTAATGGGGATGATCAGCGACTTACAGTGTGGCTGTGATAGTGTCATGGAGAATTTGGTACTAACACACACTGGCTGGGAGGGACACTAACTGACTGACACTGACATCACTAGTGACAATAATTCAGTGATAATACTGCACACTGTACTAATGATACTGGTTTGGACGGGGTTAACATCAATGGGGTAATCAAGGGGTTAACAATGTACCAACAAGTGTAATGTGTGTAAAGTGCTGATTTTCCTGAACGATCCAGCTGTTTTTTCTCCCTGCTTTTTCAAACACAGTTTTTTCTCCCTGCTTGTAAACACAGAACTCTGTGCTGTGATTGGCCACAGCTGATATTCTTCCAAAATCATTGGCTAAAACCAGCTGACAAGCTTGTGCTGCATGCCCAAAAACCTGAAAGCAAGCATCGCCGTATGGGCACGTTGCCTAGCCTGCAGCTGCTGCCCACTAGTAGTAGATCTACAGTTAGCGGGCAGCAAGCAGTTAAAAAGATAAATAATGCATAATATTTTTGTACAGTCTACAATCTAGCCAGCAGATGGAGTTCATGTTTTCTTTTCACATTATTAGCATGATTACTTTTCATCTGTGCTAAAAAGAAGCTTGTTGTTTATCAGAGCAGTGGCTAATCCCTTATCAGAAAACTGAGCTAGAGGCTTCAATCAGAAATAGGAAGCTGCAAAGCAAGTTGTTCTGGAAACCCATTTCTAATATATTAAATGTTTATTTGTAAAGCAAATGTAGATGACTGTGAAAAAAAAAACAGATGGAAACAGCTTAAAATGTATATATAAAAAAACTGATATAAAATTGATCCCAATTCTATGCAGTTTTCACACCTGTGCTTCTCCTATCACATCATCAGTTCTCAGTGTTGGGATATCAGCACTGTTACTTTATAGCATAGGACTGTTGTATTTTGGCACT
Source organism: Staurois parvus (assembly GCF_062004578.1). Lineage (NCBI taxonomy): Eukaryota > Metazoa > Chordata > Amphibia > Anura > Ranidae > Staurois > Staurois parvus. The sequence goes on along the minus strand of NW_028318294.1, from coordinate 8,720,104 downwards.
GATAGCAACTGCAATGAAAAAGGTAAGTATGCTGCAGAAGGAGCAAAAGTAGAACTCCAGGTCAAAATGTTTTAGCCTTGGTTCACACTGTAACAGCATATGAATTACAGAGGAATCGCACCACATTCCTGCGAAATTCACATGCAATTCAGTGAAGTGTGATTTGAGCCCATTCATTCAAATCACACTGAATCTCACCATAGATGTGCATGTACCATTTTTTGGAGCTGCACTGCAACCGGAACGCATGGTTGTTTTGTACCGTGCAATCCAATGCAGAAAATGCACTACAAATTGCAATCTGCATTTGGGGTGTCAGCAGGGGTGGACTGACAACTCATGGGGCCCCCGGACAATAGGTGATCATGGGGCCCCTGTGTCCTTGCCCAAACTCAAAAAAGCCTATGAAAAAGGTACCAGGGGCATCTCATGGGGCCCCCTACTGACCCCGGGCCCTCGGGCAGTGCCCGAGTTTCCAAATGGTCAGTCCGCTCCTGGGTGTCAGTAAGATTGACACCTGCTGCAGATTGCAACCGCATTAGTGTGAACCTAGGCTTAAGACTTGAAATCTCTATGAAGATTTGTTGCTGTCTGTTCCTTCCTTTTCTAATCACTCTTTTTTGTTCTAATTTCTTGTTCTACTTGCACAGAGACAGGAAATGATTGGAAATATCAACAGCTGGGACAAGGATGACAAAGAAACGTGACAGAAGATTTAAAGTATAAACCCTCACCTTGTAAAATTACCCATACAGTTTAAAACAGAAATGAAAGGTAAAACATTTGTTTATAAAGATATTAAAAAAAAGAGAAAAAGGTATTTATTTTTATTTTTTTAAGTGATCACATACCCTCTGTTCTCCGCTGCATAGAGAGATGGGAGAGAAGAAGCAGCAGCACACTGGTCTTCCCAGTGAATGGCTGTGCAGAGAGGGGGGGGGGTGTCAGGGCAAATCTGATCATTGCAGGAGAGCAGGCTTAGTTCTCAGCACAGCTAGAGAACTGACCATTTTGTTCTCTCCTGCCTAGTGTGGTCAGCTTTTTAAGTTTTGAAAGCAGAGGGACTGGCAGGAACACCAGGGATTTCACACAAAGGAGGCAATCCAAAGAGAGCAGGATACTCTTTTATATACAAGTACATGGTACTGCAAGCACATATAAGGAATATGAAATGTTGGATTTGCAGAGTCATTAACCTTTCCTTACTCTATGCAAGAAAAAACACATTGGTTGGATTTGCAATTTGAATTTATTTACTTGATTCACCTATTTATACGACATCATTTTTTTTGCATGCAGTACCTAATATCACCACCTGGGGCTTCCAAAGATCCTTAACCACACGCCTTCAGGGCACTTATACCCCCTTCCTGCCCAGGCCAATTTCCAGCTTTCAGCGCTGTTGCACTTTGAATGACAATTGCACGGTCATGCAACACTGTACCCATATGAAATTTTTATCAATTTTTGTGACAGATAGAGCTTTATTTTGGTGGTATTTAATCACCTCTGGGTTTTTTATTTTTTCTTAAACAAACCAAAAACCACTGTAAATTTTGAAAAAAAAAGTTCTTAGTTTTTGTTAGAACATTTTGTAAATAAGTGATTTTTCTCCTTCACTGATGTGCGCTAATGAGGCTGCACTGATGGGCACTGATAGGCTGCACTGATGGACACTGATAGGTGGCGCTGATGGGCACTGATGAGGAGGCACTGGTAGGTGGCACTGATGGGCATTGACAGGCATCACTTATGGGCACTGAAAGGCAGCACTCATATACGGCACTGATAGGTGGCACTGACTGGCACTGATAGGCGGCACTGACTGGCACTATTAGGTGGCACTGACTGGCACTGTTAGATGGCACTGATAGGCAGCACTGACAGGCACTGATAGGTGGCACTGATGCACACTGATAGGCGGCACTAATTGGCAGCACTGATAGGTGGCACTGACTAGCATTGATAGGTGGCACTGGCTGGCATTGATGGGTGACACTGAAAGGCATCTCAGATGGGCACTGATATGTGGCACTGATGAGCACTGAAATGTGGCACTGATGGCACTGGCAAGTGGCACGAATGAGCACTGAGAGCTGGCACTGATGTACACTGACAGGTGGCACTGCTGGGGCTACACAGATCATCACGGCACACTGATCATCAGTGCTCTGATGATCTGTGTACATGTCCCCTCCGAGGAATGCAGATTACCGGCTCTCCTCTCCTCACGAACTGTCAGCGTGACAGCTCATGGGGAAAGAAATGCTGATAACTGATTGGACACAGCTGATTACATGACCGAGCCGACATTTTCGGCTCTTTCCGTGGATCGGTGATCCGCTGTGTCCGAGGGACACAGCACACCGCCGATCGCCGTGCTGCGCGCTCCCAGAGCCGCGCATGCACGGTTATGACATCCTCCCAGAACGAGAGAACCACCTTACGTCTGTCATTTTACTATATGGCGGGCGGGAGGCGGTTAAATTGAGCAAAAGGGTTAAAGGATGCCATGTTTTGTTTTTTGTTTTGTTTTTTAAATATCACATTTTAGATAAAGTAAGTAGAATTTACAAGCTAAATAGACTGTTGTGTTTAAACTAAGCAGACAACTCAAAAATGATGAAGTTTAGTCAAGGAATATGTAGTATATTTGATAGCGATCTTTTATATAATTGGATGAGACAATATATCACATTACAGAGATAAGACTCATAATATTAGACCACACTGACTTCAGTGATAGTTCTAATAAAATAGTCAAATTAATCAATCTGGACAGTCTACATCTTCTCTTTCTACACAGAAATATTATTTTATGGCCCTGACAAGAACAGATACAGCACTTCATAAGTGGGTTTTACTAATCTCTCCCTTTTTGATTTTGGAAGCAGATTTTAAAGCTGAACTCCAGGCATGAAATATCCATTTAAATATAATTCTCAGAAGCCACAAAGTGTATAAATCCAGTATCTGTGCACCAAAATAGCTTTGTGAACCAAGATACTGTATTACCTTTTAAAAGTAGCAGTGAGATCATTACTGTGCTGTACATAAAATATCTTTGCAAACCAAGATAATACCTTGTAAAAGTAGCAGTGAGATCATCACTGTGCCGTATATAAAATATATTTGTGAACCAAGATACTGTATTACCTTGTAAAAGTAGCAGTGGGATCAGCACTGTGCTGTGCATGGAGAGCAGAGCTTTAGGAGGGGCCCAGCAGGCTCCACCCACTACAAACTGCCTGTAGAAAACTACAGGAGGGGGCGGAGACAAGACCAGTCACCCTGCACAAGGAGAGAGAGCAGCCCTGACTAGTCCTTATTACAGGAAGATCCGGAACAGAGGTAAAGTTTCACATTTGATTACTGCACAGATCTGGAAGCAGTACACAAAGCACACCGAGATTAAAGGAAGAATACATATGACAAATGTATGTAGACTTTTGTCTTGTCATGTGTATTCTTCCTTGAGTCATTCCTCATGTGTATTCTTCCTTGAGTCATTCCTCGTGTGTATTCTTCCTTGAGTCATTTGTCGTGTGTATTCTTCCTTGAGTCATTCGTCGTGTGTATTCTTCCTTGAGTCATTCGTCGTGTGTATTCTTCCTTGAGTCATTCCTCGTGTGTATTCTTCCTTGAGTCATTCCTCGTGTGTATTCTTCCTTGAGTCATTCCTCGTGTGTATTCTTCCTTGAGTCATTCCTCGTGTGTATTCTTCCTTGAGTCACTCCTCGTGTGTATTCTTCCTTGAGTCACTCCTCGTGTGTATTCTTCCTTGAGTCACTCCTCGTGTGTATTCTTCCTTGAGTCACTCCTCGTGTGTATTCTTCCTTGAGTCACTCCTCGTGTGTATTCTTCCTTGAGTCACTCCTCGTGTGTATTCTTCCTTGAGTCACTCCTCGTGTGTATTCTTCCTTGAGTCACTCCTCGTGTGTATTCTTCCTTGAGTCACTCCTCGTGTGTATTCTTCCTTGAGTCACTCCTCGTGTGTATTCTTCCTTGAGTCACTCCTCGTGTGTATTCTTCCTTGAGTCACTCCTCGTGTATATTCTTCCTTGAGTCACTCCTCGTGTGTATTCTTCCTTGAGTCACTCCTTGTGTGTATTCTTCCTTGAGTCACTCCTCGTGTGTATTCTTCCTTGAGTCACTCATGTGTATTCTTCCTTCTTTCTTTTTTGCTTATTCTGTGGGGTCAGCTCGGCCGCTCGCTATGGCCACACGCGAAGCAGCCCATCACCTGCGGTGGAAAGTCTGTCTGTGAGGAGTCTCAATTCTGGTGCTCAATCAAGGTACTATGAACTTTCTTCATTTGCTAGGACATTTTGTTTTGCTGAAAGAGTGGTGGGAACTTTTCTGTGGAATCTCTGCATGTATCATTTTAGTTTCAAATGCACTTTATACCAGGGTGTTATGTGTGCAACGTCTAATATATTTTTTTTTATTTTAAATTTTTTGGGATTAGAATTCTGGGCACAGATTTTTCACCTATTTACTCCCTTTACTTCACCTATTGCCCACTAAACTACATCTATCTCCTATTCACTGTTTGTACTATAGCCCCATCTATATCTAATTTGATCAATTCCCCAAGAGCATAAGGAATCATCCTCTTCTCAGCAATTTCAAGAACCGTGCTGCTTGTTCTAGTCTACTTCCCAAGCTAGAAGGCTGTGCATCATGCAATCCTACTTATTATCTATGTTTTTGTACTTTTATTACTCTGATTTGATCTTCTTTCTCTAACCTCTCCAGTGTTTGGTCTTCTTGATCTGTGCATCCTGACATGTGCACCTGGACATGAATGATCATGCTAACCTGTGGCATTCTGTCAAACTTCTGCCTATGTAACTAATCTGATTAAACTTTGTTTGCTGTGACCTGATTGTCCAAGGATCACATTTCTGACCCACAGTAAACTGCTTTTCTTTGGTTTGCCTGTTCTGTTTGTCAGGTGTCATTGGGGAAATCCTAAGGGTTGTGATCTGGAATGTCATGCAGCTCAGACTTTCTTGTAGACATCTTCATTGAAGGGCAGGCACTCCTTGAACCTGAAATTAACCCATCGCCATTATTCTGACACAGGTCAGACATCAATCTGTACCTGTTTACCCATGCCCTCAACCTCTGACTCCTTAACATATCTCTGTCTCTGGATTTCTCACTATTATTCGTAAGTGTCCATCACTTTCATAGATTACCATTCCTCTATCTGTAAGCAAAATTCCCTTGTTGCTCATGACTGGGATGAATTACACGAATAGAAGCATAGTAACTGAGGCAAACATGGAACAATTGTACAAAGGTTTAATCATTATAATGTAGCAAATAATGTACTGTGGGCACATTGACTTTTAAAATAAGCAAACCTTTAGGGTAATAAGGGGTATGACTGTGTACGGTCATTGTTGGGTAGAATTGTATTATATCTGTATTTAGAACATAAACCTTGTTCAGGAGAAGCTATTTGAGCAAATAAAGACTATTTTGCAACTGGAGTGTCATTGGAAGGATACAGGAGATGAACGCGAGACCAATGTGGTGACTGGTGCCAACTTTGGCAAGAGCATATAGAAGGTATTACAGTCTTTTTACACTGTTCTGGTGCTGTTTGACCAAATCATGGGAGCTTGGTGTGAGTTAGCTGCACATTCCCATAGAGTTCCATTATGTTCTGTGCTTTTGGTGCACTCTCTGAAAGTCAACCAAATTCCTACACGTTGCATCTTTGGTGCACTCTCTGAAAGTCAACCAAATTCCTACACGTTGCATCTTTGGTGCACTCTCTGAAAGTCAACCAAATTCCTACACGTTGCATCTTTGGTGCACTCTCTGAAAGTCAACCAAATTCCTACACATTGCATCTTTGGTGCACTCTCTGAAAGTCAACCAAATTCCTACACGTCGCATCTTTGGTGTGCTTCCAGAAAGTGAATCAAAACCGCCGTACATGCAATGCAACAGTGTGAAAGGGCTCTTAAGGGGAGAATCAGCTAGGTCACAAAACATGGTACAGGAGACTATACAGTAGTTCTTGCTGTGCAGAGTTGTGAACTAAGACTAAGGTCTTTGTGAGCGAACTCTAGCCAATTTTTCATGAAATGAGGTAAGCGGCACTCCAATTAGCTTTTCTTGCAGGACTTCCCCTTGTGAGCAAGTCAAGAGTGGTGAACGCATCAAGGAAGCTTGATTTTGGTCTAGAGACATTGTTGTATGCAGGCAATAATTGATTACAGATACTGCAAGAAGAATTAATTGAAGTGCGGCTGATTTTTTTCTTATTTTCAATGACGAGTGGAGATGGACTGTGATGGCCGGAACCCAGGTCGCCCATATGCAGAAGAGGTCAGTCTTGAGCGGAGGTATTGATATGTGTGTTTCTGTTCTTAGAAGCATGGGCTGTCACAGAGTTGCAAGTCTCTACCTTCTTGGAGAGATCTGGCATGTCCAGGGGCGGACTGACAACTCATGGGGCCCCTGGGCAATAGGGGATCATGGGGCCCCTGTGTCCTTGCCCAAACTCAAAAAAGCCTATGAAAAAAGTACCAGGGGCATCTCATGGGGCCCCATACTGACTCCAGGCCCTCTGGCAGTGCCCAAGTTTCCAAATGGTCAGTCCGCCCCTGGGCATGTCTCAAGGAATCAGAAACCTGACCAAGCAACAAGACCGTAATAAAGAAGAGACTGTGCAAAATAGAGAAAACGCCCAAGAGTAAACCTAGTCTACTTCCCATGTAAACACTAAATGCAGACTGTGCTTCAGTCAAGCTTTCATCAAGCATATCCTATGTTTCCTCTTGCAGGTTGCCATTAATTATTTTCCCTGCTGAATTTGGTTACCTTCCAATTATCCCATATGTCCTTTGGTTGCCCTACTTTCAGCTGGGTAGGACCTTCCTCAGTGTCTATGTACAGGGTATACATTTAACATTGTCAAGAAAACCAAAATGTTATTTTGAGCAGGTTAATTTACAAAAAACTTAATAAACATTTTTTCCTTCCAAATGGTAGATCTAAAAACAAAAAAAGCAGGCACATGTAAATAAAATTTCTGTTTGCATATTTATCATTGAATTTTGTTTGCTCCCTCAAGTTCTCCTTTAAATACTTCAGTATCTACCTTGTGTTTTCAGAAGAGATATTTTCTTCATATGCAAATTGCATATTACCCTTCATTTTTGCAGCTGCTATAGCAAAACCCAGAAAACAGTCTTATGTTCAAACGTGTACATTATTTATCTGCAGTCATAGTAATATTTTATGAAGGTCTTTGCAAGAAGCGAAACAGCGTTGACTCAGTTACAGCATGTATATGTTTTTTTACATATTGTTTCCAGACACTGTACATACACTAGTTCATTTTGGGAATAAAGCATAGAGAATGTGTTTCTACAATATATTTTCCTGTCTTTCCGGGTAATTCTTTAATTATGGATGTCCAGATGACTACAGAAGTCATGCGAGTTAATATTTTTTTAGGCAGCTTAAGTAAAGAGGCGGATGGGCAGGAAGGTTTTATTTTAATATAATATTCCAGGAGAACACTGGTCCTCGGGGTATGACAGCTGCAATGCTGTTTTATGTGATATAATTTCAAAGTATTATTGGAGATCATATCTTGCACCTACAGCAGAGATCAGCAATATGTGTAAAACTATTTTGGATTTTGCTCCATAACTATGCGGTTGCAACCAGTTTGGTTCTAATAGATGCTCAATATACTAATTGCTACAGCAAGCATGTCTCCTAAATGCCAATAGACAGTTTTAAATCAAAACATAACCAAATCTAATGCTGCATGAAACCTGACTCCATTTCCCCCATCCACATTCCAATTTGTGTATAATAAAGTATACAGTATGTATAGGCCAAGTTTCTTTAGTTTTTGATGGAGTAAAGCAAGGGTAATACCACTATCAAGTTATTTTTTTGCTTTCTGGGTTCTGCAGGGGAGGTTGTCTTTCACTTACCATTCTAGAGACTAAGCAATCAATGAAAGGACATTTTTACATAGAGAGGAACATTCCCATCTTGAACAGTTGTCATAGAGAGATGTTCTAACTGGATGCCTTACCCTCACCACCTCTCTAAAATTTTGAATTTCCCATTGCTTTTGTAGCTCTAACCCCAGCAAAGGCCACTGATTTGTGTCCCAGATTTTTTCCTACTATTGTAGCAACAGCCAGGCAAACAGCAACATTCAATCCTTTGGCTCCATAAACAGTCTAAGGCAGTGGTTCTCAACCTGTGGGTCACGACCCCTTTGGGGGTCGAACGACCCTTTCACAGGGGTCCCCTAAGACCATCAGAAAATATATATATATATTTCCGATGTGTAAAGAGTAGCTACTGTGTAGAAAGCAGCTGCTGTGTTGAAAGCAGCTACTTTGTTAAAAGCAGCTACTTTGTTAAAAGCAGCAGTATTGGAGGTAAAACGACACTCATGAATTATAATTACTGGAAAAATAATTTTATGGTTGGGGGTCACCACAACATAAGGAACTGTATTAAAGGGTCACGGCATTAGGAAGGTTGAGAACCACTGGTCTAAGGGTTGTCTTTTTTTAAGTCTATTGTAGATCTACTTGGATGGGATTGAAAGTATTTGTAAAGGCTCAGATTTTTTTTTTTAAATAACAAACATGTCATACTTACCTGCTGTTTGCAATGGTTTTACACAGAGCACACCTGATATTCCTGTTCTTAGGTCCCCTGCTGGCGCTCCTGGCTCCTCCCCCCTGCTTAGTGCCCCCAGAGCAAGCTACGTGCTCTGGGGGCACTTTTGTGTGCTAACAGTCTCTGTACCTATAGGATACACATAGTGTGTCTCGGCCCCACCCCCGCCCCTGCTCCCTCTTCACTGACTGTGATTGACAGCAGAGGGAACTATTAGCACTCAGCTTGCTCTGGGGGCACTTATTTTCTGAGTGTCCCTAGAGCAAGCTGGTTGCTCTGGGGGCACTTGTGCATGCTCGTTCCTGCAGCCTCACATCCCCCCTCCCCCCCCCGCTCCCTCCTCACCCCACTCACACTATTGTCTTTTAGCCAATGAGGAAGGAGTGATCCAGGAGAGCTTTTGTTCTCATTCACATTGCTGGATCGGGTTCAGGTGAGTATGAGGGGGGCTAAGGGGGGAGCTGCATACTGAAGTTTTTTTTTACCTTCTTGCAATTTAGAACCACTATAAGGAAACTGTGGGAAGCTCCAGAACACTTAACCAGAATATGGGGATTCTTTCATTTGTAGCTACTTTTCAGAACAGTCCCTTCAGCAGTAGGACACAATGTGGACAGTACTAGGACACCATCAGAAATGTCCTAGGCCAGGAGAGTCTTAATATTAGCACACCAGGGGTTAACAGCAGCATCAATCATCCCCAATGAAACCCTTCTTTTAGCTTCACAGGAATTAGCAGTGGGATAGGCCACCCCACCCTAGAGCACCTGGGACCTCATTGAGACTAGTAGATCTTCAGCTGGACTTCCAGGCTGGGAACCTCTTCTCCTGGGGAAAAACAGGGAAACTCAACATGCCAGACTATTTATGTTCACTCCCAGGGGAAGCAGTCAAACCCACAGCAGACCACGGCAATCACAAGCAGTTCCACTAATTACAGGAAAACTAAAGAACTAAGTTTACCTAACCTATCACATATCTAGGAGGATGCTACATTTTCTTTCATGGTGACAAAAAGAGGGTGGAATTTCCCAAGTGGGGACATAGAAAGCCATCATAACTTGACTGAGGATCTAATGGTTTCCCATTTTATCCAAAAAAAAAAAGAAATGTTTTTACTCTACAGTACAATCTCTACCTTAATGTGCAAAGCTGCTAAGAAGAAAGGTTCAAAAATAAAACCAACACCCATAGCAATACAGTATTAGTGGTATTTTGTAAGCTAGTTTGCTTTGCAGCAAGGCAGTCTATGCATTTAGAAAGGATTGCCAATGCAAAGTAATGAAAAAAAAACCAGACCTGAATCAGACCAGCTTCCTAATGCTGGACACCACAAAGTGTCATGCACTTGGTGGAGATCAAGCTGGGGAGAAGGCTTGTCCAACCTCTTCTCCAACACCCCTGGTAGTGATGACTGGTATATCAGGTAGCACCAATTGGGGTTTGCAGGAATATAATGACCGTAGATCACCAAGCAGGAACCAGAACATGGTGACACTTGCTTGGCTGACAAGAGTGTAGCCAGGACACAACACAAAAGGTCATAAACAGCCAGGCAACTAGGTACAGGTACATCAGGCAGACACAGAGTTAGGATACAAGCTGGGGTCACAGTAGGTAGGCAGAAATCCAAGGACAGTTCAGGGACAAGCTGAGTTGTACACAGGTATGGCGGGTCAAGGCTGAGGTAAAGCAGGACCTAGCTGAGGACCACTCAACAATCTATTCATGTCAGAGTGCAGCTTAAATAGGCCATTTGGTGCCAGTGCCCTTACGTGTGTGCGTGTGCATGCACATATGGTTTCTGCACAGACTAATACGTTTGCATGAGTGTGACAATGAATTTTGCACTGAGCTTTTTCTCAGAATTATGAACATGCACATACGTTTGAGCATGGGCCAGCATTCTTGCTCCAACATGTACTGGGGTTTTCTTACACAAAGCATGGCATGTGCATTGTGGTGTACTGCAACATAGGTGCACTGGTCCACTGTAGTTTGGTATTGGAGTACGGATCTAAATGAAATGTATGATGCAATAATGTCAACCCAGCCTAAATATCACCCCACTTTGTTCCAGCATGTTGAAATTCCATAGTGAGTACATATACCACTAACAACTGAAAACTCCTAATGAAAACTCCTAATTAATTCATGTTCCATTCCTGATCCTCTCAAACAAGTCCACATGTGTTATAGTTCACAAATGTTCAACAAATTTCAATCCTTTTATGCATGGAATTTGTAAATATTGGGAGGCATAGAGTATACCCGGGTGTGAATATGATTCAATTGTTGGTTTCTTTTCTAATAGATCAGTCTATAGGCATGTTCATAAGTAAAGGGCATTTGGTGCAAACATGCCTGATGGAAATTTAATCGAAAGCTCTCGTATTGACCCGATTTTACATAACCTCCACCCATAAGTTCCATGATACAGCACTGTAGGACTTTGTCCATCTGCAAAAATGTTTCACTCCTTAAATTGAAACTATGATTGGTCGCTTCTCTGCTGCTGGCAGGTAAACATGGGGTGGGTGACCACGCTACCTATGAAGTCATGAATGGGGGGGGTCTCAGAGTGACGTCATTGGGGTGTGGTCACCCAGTGACAGTGTCTCTCAATAGGGACCAGTCATGTTTGGTGGGTGGAAGGATTTTTTTGTTTTTTCATGCCGTTCATTGTGGATGATTGTGGATTAATTGGGGGACATGTTTTTACTTATTTTATTTTTTACTAAAGGACTTAGGTGTCCGTTTATGAACCAGCGGTAATAGATCGCTGCTCAGTTCTCCGGCATTCTCGGAGAACACAGTTCTCCTGTGAATGCAGTTTATGAAGCAGTTCTCCGAACGAAGGGAGAACGATCTCCAAACGCTGGAGAACGGTCTACAAACTCTGGAAAATGGCTGATTTTACTATAATCTCGCAAGATTACAGTAAAAGATCAATTTACTAAGCAGAGGTAAATTATCTCTGCTTAGTTTTCGGTCCCTCCGATTCTCCAGCTCTGAGCTGGAGAATCTGGAGGGAGAACACAGATCTCCAGAGAAGGGCTGAACATATTCTCCTGGGTGTTATAAACTGTGAATGACCAGAGAATAGCTGTGATCCTCTGAATCTCAGCTATTCTGTGTGTCATAAACGGACACCTATTTCACCAAATAGTAAATAAAAACAGGCAGTTTTTGATAAGTAGGGGCACTATGTATCCCATGCTCATTCACAAGGGGGGGGGGATCTGGGAGCTCTCTTGTTAAGGGGAACTTCCAAATTCTTAAAAGTCACCCCCCGCACCCCTACAGCCCCTTGGCCAGAGTATTGGGGAAGAGGTCCTTGTCCTCTTCAACATGGTAATACACTCTCTCTCTGTTGAGAACATGTAGCCTAGTATAGTTCAAGAGGGGAAGCACTCGCTCGCCCCCCCCCCCATCCATTTCTTGTCCTGGCAAACTGCATGCTCAGGTAAGCTTCTGGTATGGATTTTGGGGGGTACCCCACGCCATTTGTTATATTTTAGAGTGGGGTTCCCCTCAAAACCCATACCAGACCAAAAGGACCTAGTATGGATTGGGGGGGACCCCCACACTGTTTTTTTTTATATGCCAAAACTTATTTTGTTTATATTCTGCTGTCAACAGGGAATCCCACTGACAGCATGGGGTTTATTTACTAAAGCTGGAGAGTCTAAAATCAGACTCCCTTCTGCATAGAAACCAATCAGCTTCTAACCTCAGCTTGTTCAATGAAGCTTTGGCAATGAAACCTGGAAGCTGATTGGTTTCTATGCAGAAGGGAGTCTGATTTTGGACTCTCCAGCTTTAGTAAATAAACCCCCATGAGTCATGGTTGTTAAGGACGTGGAGTCCGCCTGCTCCTTAACAACCAACTATTCTTCCGAATATACAAAACAAATGCCAAACATACAAAACAAATTCTAAAAACAAATTGGTTTAACATAACAAAGATGACAAAACAAAATGCCTCCATGAACGAAGGGATCTAAAATAAAACAAATCTTTTTTACATGCATATGGCCCCTTGTACCATAAATGAATCCCAACATATTACACTTGTGAATATAGGTGTCCTTTTATCATGCAGTGGTAAATGATCGCTGCTCAGATCTCCGGCAATCTCAGAGGAGAGAGCTCTCCTCTGAATGCCTTTTTATGAAGCGGTGTAGATCGCTTCTCCGAATGAAGAGAAAAGTGATCTACAAATGCTTTGAGTGCTAGAAAAAACGGCTGCTTTTACTGCAATCTCGCGAGATTACAGTAAGAGATCAGTCAAACACCGTTTACTAAGTAGCAGTAAATTATCGCTGCTTCAATTGCGGTTCCCCCGATTCTCCACCTCTGGGCTGGAGAATCTGGAGGGAGAACACAAATCACCAGTGAAGGGTTGACTTCGCTCCTTCATACACTGGCCATTTGTGTGCTGAGATGATCAATGGAGAACATGTTCTCCACTGATCATCTGTTTCCTAAACCACTAATGATCGGAGATCAGCAACGATCCTTACGATCGCCACTGATCTCGGTTTCATAAAAGGACACCATAGACCTCTACTACACTATAACATTCTCACCTCATGCTGCTTCTAGAGAGTGCAACAGGAAACTAAATTCTCATGTTGCCCCATGATAAGAAGAACCCTCTTTTTTAAGGTAGGCACAGGTTGATGAAATTCAAAAGTACCTAAAACTTTACTCAACTCTAATAAATATTACATGAACAAAATTTTACACCGGCAGCACTTCGGTAAAAATAAAGAATCGAGATCTTAAAATACAGTTCTGGCCTAAATACTATATCTTGCCATTACATACTCCACGGTGACATTGTTTAATTGGTTGTGAAGCTGTTCTGAGTGAATCATACTGTATTAAGATTCAGAGCAGAGGATAGAGTTGTCACCTCACTAGTATTTTAGAGACATACGATGTGAAGTGGTTCTGAAATGTATCAGCTAGCTGCTGTACTCATTAAAGCAAGATTTCCAAAAAAGACTATAGCGCGTACACTGCAAAGGATGGCTACAGCAATAAAGCTGTTGTGACCTCATTTTCTCTTTTTCATGGATTGCCAATGAAGAAGAATAAAAAGGACATTTCTTCAAAAAAAGTTGCTAACAAACAAAGAAGCTTAACACCTAGTAGATTAACATTTTCAGACATGTTCCCAAGCTGAGAGAACATTAATTTGTGGGTTTTTTTCAGAAGTAAAGTGCAGAGTCTTTATAAAAGGAGAACTCCACATTTTAAAAAAAATGATATAGCAAATAAAAACATTCAAAATAATTAAAGCACTTTTCGCAACCTAGAGGTTCTGTACACAGCTAGTATGACACTGTTATGTTCTGCGTGCTCAATTGGTTTACTGACTTTTTTAGATGTCTGCAATAAGCCACAAGTAAAATTCTGGGCATCCCCTGCAATAGAAATGTTTTGGTATGAAAACCAAACTGCATCTCACACTTTATAAGCAGTTATAGCAACAGTTTTCTTCTTTTGGGATAAAGGTTTTACATAAATAAATGATCATTGTATGCACCCCTGTCAGTGTTAAATGGTTTGTTTCAGTCCTCTAACTGCTTCATCTTCAGGACAGCTTGTTCTGTTGAAAAACAACAGACTTAATGGCCGGTCACCAGGTGAAAAAATAAAGAAAGCCGAAAAAGGAAAACAAATGCAGCCACCACATCTAAGAATTGGTAAGCTGCAATATAATAAAAGGTTTTCTTTTAGGTTTAATGCCACTTTAACCTCTTCACACAGACCATACGAAAATAAATGACTTCGATGGCTGGGCCATGATGCCGAGCAGCCACATATTTGTGTACCATTTGTAAACAAACATGTGCTGAGAGCGCACACCCTGCATGCTCTCGGCACATGTGTCAGCAACCCACGGAAAGGTCCCGATCTCTTTGCGATCGAGACCTTTCAGATCATGTGACTATCGTGACAGTCAATCATGGCAGTCACATGACCCTAGACCCCGCCCTGCCTCCTGGCTTTTTCATACAAGTACATGGTACAGCAGGCACGTATAAGGAACAGGGGCGGACTGACAACTTATGGGGCCCCCGGGCAATAGGGGATCATGGGGCCCCTGTGTCCTTGCCCACACTCAAACCACACACAAAAAAGCCTATGAAAGGTACCAGGTGCATCTCATGGGGCCCCCTACTGACCCCGGGCCCTCGGGCAGTTCCCGAGTTCCCAAATGGTCAGTCCGCCCCTGATAAGGAATATGAAATGTTGAGTTTGCATATTTAACCACTTCTGCTCCACCCTATAGAAGAAATACTGCTACAGGGTGGCTCAGGTGCGCAAAATCACTGGGTGCTGTCAATCACTGGGTCCCAGCCGGTGATTCCCCGGCGATCTCTGAGAATTACTGATGGGGGAGAGACCTGTGTATATACAACACAGATCTCTCCCATCGCAGCTTCTGCACACTGCTTTGTATGGCTCTGCATAGCATAGCCATACAAAGCAGTGTGCTTACAGTGAAAGGCACACACACAGCACACAGTTAACCCTTTGATTGCCCCACATTCACCCCTTCCTTCCCAGTGCCATTAGTACAGTGTCAGTGCTTTTAATTAGCACTGATCACTGTATTGATCTTACTGGGGATGTCAGTGACACCAAGTCGGTTCTCGCCAGTGTCAGAATGCCCGCCGCAGTCCTGCTATAAGTCGCTGATCGCCACCATTACTAGTAAAAACTTTTTTTTTTATTCTAATATCTATACCACCATTTGTAAATTTGTCAATAAAAAGTTTGAACCTGATTTAATATGGTATTGATTGGTTTGACATTGACATTAGATTGATTGATATGACATCACATTGATTCAATGCATCCATCTCAACTAAATCTCCTTTTTATGGTGTGCTTTTTAGTCTTTGTTTTAATCACAAATGCTCCCCACTAAGTAGCACATTACCATGACCGAACTTCCATCACTGAATCCTATTGGCACACAACCCTCTGCTAGTATAACCTCTTTTACCCAGAACATTTTACTAGTCCTTATCAAACTTATAATACTGTGACAATGTACACAAGCTTATATGTGGGTATGTATTATTTCCATTGATAACATGGAAACATGTATGGCCTATACAGGTAAAGCCTACTCTTTTATTTCACTGTCCAAAACCACAGGTCTAGTGTGCCTGATGGTAAATATTGCTCAATACATGGCATTTGGTTCTCAGCACCAAAAATCAATATACCACATGTAACACCCTTCTAGCGTAAGATACATTTATAAAATGGGCAGCACATTGGCTAAATGGTTAGTACTTCCGCCTGGCAGTACTAGGGTCATTGGTTTGAATCCCAACCACCGCATCACCTGCCTGGAGTTTGCATGTTCTCCCTGTGCCTGTGTGGGTTTCCTCCCACACTCTAAAGACATGCTGGTAGGTTAATTGGTTCCTGTATAAACATTGGCCCTGTTATGTGTATGTGTGAGTTAGGGACCTTAGATTGTACACCCCTTGAGGGTTAGGGACTGATGTGAATGTACAATATATATATATATATATATATATATATATATATAAAGCACTGCGTAAACTGATGGCACTAAGTACCTGAAATAAATAAATAAATTTAGCTTTGGCTCCTTCTGTAATCAAGGGAACAGTAAATATTTGTCCTGGCTTGTTCTAGTTCTCTCAGGCTGGGAGTTTGATTGCTTTCACCTTCCTTTGAAAGAAACTTCCAGAGCTTAGGGCAAAAAAATTCAAATCAACCATCTTGAATATTTATCAGGTTCCAGCCAATCCTTGCAGATTAGTGTCCAGTAGGGAGCTAGAATGGTGATAAATAATCTGAGACACTGGATAGTGGGGTTCCTTCCTAACAAGAGGGTTTCAGAGCCAGAGGGGTCGCTACCCTCTGGCTGCCCATAGACTGAATAGCTGCACTTGAAGACCAAGAAGTGCCAGCATTGGATTTGTTTGGAGCTGATTGCAGAACCTAACCACAGAGGATCTGGTCCTGAGAGATGCAGTCTTACTCGGAAGCTGGCAGCTGTCCTGGGGACTTGTGAGTACTGACCTGAAACTGATCTCTGGTAGTATACTGGAAGCTGCACTAGGCAGGGGTGGACTGACAACTCATGGGGCCCCCGGGCAATAGGGGATCATGTGGCCCCTGTGTCCTTGCCCAAACTCAAAAAAGCCTATGAAAAAAGGTACCAGGGGCATCTCATGGGGCCCCCTACTGACCCCGGGCCCTCGGGCAGTGCCCGAGTTTCCAAATGGTCAGTCCGCCCCTGGCACTAGGTACCGGTAGTTGTGCATTGGCACAAAGTAACCAGATGCCAACACAAAGACTTGCCCCGTGGTCTTCAGCTATGGGGCTTCAGACTATCTAGTGCTAGTTACTACTCCTAGAGAAGATTGCCCTCTAATTATTGACTACCGAGCTTTTTGAAGTATCTAGTACTCAAGTTCCCCTCTCCTGTCCAAGTTTTTCAAGCAATAAAATACCAAAAGACATACCCTAGACTGTTTATTGGAGCCAGTGTGAAAGTACTGTTGCTTGTGTGGATGGGCAGCCTATGTGCCTGTTCGTGAAAAACCAGAAAATATCAGCATCCTCTATGGGGGTATCGCTACACACACACAACACATATTAAAATAATAATAATAACCAACAAAAATAACAATATTTCACAGGCAATAATAAGTAATAATGATACAAGCCTTAGAAAATAATAAATATGTAACATGACGAGTGCAATGTCAAATGGAGACATTTTCTTCCACTTTGCCAGACACTTCAGTTAGAAATAACTAGGAGTGTTTAACAGCACAAGAAATAATATTTAAAAATATAGCCAGCCAAAGTTACTTGCAGGAAATGTCACAGTAATTACAGGGAATTTCACTATTAAAACCTGAAGCAGTAATTGGTAGGTACATTTTCTGAGCAGTTACAGTTGTTAGGTGAGTGAATGACACACTACATCAAATAAGGTATTCTTAAAAGAATACAGTTTTAAATGAAAAAAAAAGTGATTTAGATGATAATTCTCCTCCATATAGGATTTATTTATTTGTGGTCTAGACAATTGCTCCTGACAGCTCCAAGCTGATAAGACAAATATTTTACAGATATTCTCCAATGTCTTCAAATCAGGTCTTTTTTTTTCCTTCTGCTGAAATGAGTGTTTTTCTTCCAAAAACAAAATTATTTTAAAATAAAAAAGTTTTCTAAGTTAGTTGAATTTTAAAGGACGACTGACACTGAAATATATAGTAGACGGTACACAGAGTTATAATTGCATACTGGCTTCTTCTTACTCTCACATCTGTTTACAGCTGGAATCCAGGCAAACAACTAAGTACAGAACTGAAATATATATATATATATATATATATATATATATATATATATATATATATATATATATGGGAGTTGTTTTACCTAACAAAGTAATTGCAATTTTGTTCATCCAGTCCTGAGTTGTGCAGTCCCGCCAGAGAGCACAGCCAGGTTACTGTCCTCACTTTTTTCTACTGTAATAAGCAATAAAACCTGGTCTCCTCTCCTGTTCCTACCTCATAATTGGACAATGAAGGAACAGCAGCAGACTGAGAAGGTTATCTTTCTACTCTCTCCTTTCAGATGTTTTTTGGTATCACATCTACATGCAGCAGGGCCAAACCTAGTCCGTGTCCTACTGGGGATTACATGAGGCTAATATTAACCACTTTACGACCACCAGCCCGCCCAAGTTGTTACTGCGGATGGGTGGCCTCTGTAAGCAAAGGGGCATTCCGGTACATCGCTGTCTACTTCTGGGTTTCGGGCAAGACCACCGCCCCCCCCCCGGCACCCACTATGATTGTAAACTTTGGAGCCTCTCAGCAAGTTCTGTCCAATCGATATTTATCTTTTGGTGCTACACCCTTATCTTGCTATTTATAATGAAGGTCTTACATTGGTACCTATTGGTGTTTTAGCAGTTGTTTTTAGGAGCACTCACTATCTTTTTATTATACATTGTCCAATTATTCACAGCCAGGACCTGCTGATCAGCTGTGTACAATCAAAGCCCAGAGCTCTGTGTTGACATTCAACACAGAGCTCTCTACACAGAGTAAGCTGTCAATTTCTTATCACTGCTTGCACTAAACTGATAGATCTCTTAGTAAAAGAAGCATACATAGTTAAGTATACATTTAACCCCTGATCGCCCTAGATGTTAACCCTTTCCCAACCAGTGTGATTAGTACAGTGAGTGTATAGTATTATCACTGACCACTGTATTAATATCACTGGTGATGTCAGTGGCAGTTAGTGCCAGATTGCCTGCCACACTCCATTATAAAACACTGATCGCAGCCAATAGTAGGATTACCAAAAAAAAAAAATACCTATAAGTATCCCATAGTTTGTAGATGTTATAACTTTCATAAAAACCAATCAATATACACTTATTGGGATATTTTCTTTTTCAAAGTTTTTTAGCAGAATACATTTTGGCCAAAATGTATGAAGAAATTGGATTTTTCTATGTTTCATAGCAGAAAGTAAATACATTTTTTTTTATAAAGTTTTTCTCATTTATAACCTTAAAAAATTTAAAAATAAAACCCAGCTGTGATCAAATACCACCACAAAAATCTGTGCGAAAATATATAAATTTTGTTTGGGTACAGTGTTGCATGACCGCACAATTACCAGTTAAAATAGCACTGCCTGTTATAGCAAAAAATTGACCTGGTCACGAAGGGAGTAAAATCTTCAGGAGCTGAAGAGTTTAGGGCAGGAAGTGAATAGTAGGATAAAGGGTAGTAAAATCAAAAGAGGCTAACCTCTGAGTTATACTGTTCATAGCAGTTGTGGAGAAACTTCCATTCTGGGTTAGGAGCACTGGCATATTTAGGTTTTGTGCTGCCCTAGGCAACACAAAAATAGGGCACCCCCTACGGAGAGAGCCTGACATTGACTAACAACACCCCTCTGAGAGAGCCTTCCACTAGCACCCCCTCCATGGCAAGAGAGAAAGACACTCGCCTTCACAGCTCTGGTCATCCCCCGGAACGAGAGTCGGGTTCTCCATACACCATCAAGCAGCCCGCAACCTCTCTTGGATCTCACCTGGTCCTCATGCCACATATGACCATTCTATTCCTTCTTCCGGGTGGGTACTGCTGCCCCCCTGAAAAATGCCACCCTAGGCAAATGCCTTGTTTGCCTTGTGGTAAATACGCCCCTGGTTAGGAGACCTAAAACGTTTGCAGCTCTGCATCTTCAGTGAAAGTGAAAGAAGAGTTTGCTGACTTTGGCTCCCATTAGAGCCTCTTCCCTAGACTCAGTGTGTGGGCAGACTCTCAATAGTCAAAGCAGCACCATTATTGCTGGGAAATAAATCAATCTATGTATGTAGAGAGGGACAGACCGTGGTGGGGGATAAGTGGAGTTCTGTGGTTCCGACAACACTGCATGGCAACTGCGCTGTGTTGTCAATGTATGAGCACATTGGATTTCTGGAAGGCCAATAGGAATTTTTCTGTACTATTTTCAAAGGGAAAATATGGAGAAATGAGCAGGTATTGTAGATGAGCACTTTTTTTTTACCCAGACATATTAGGTCCTGTAATTATATCCTCACAGGTTCTAATCAATGTCATATTCTTTACAAATATAATCATGGATGACTGAAACAAATCTTCCTAAAATATATCCTCATTTTCCTTCCTCTATTGGTCTAACTGTGCCCCCAGAACTACATCTCACAAAAACCCTTTTCTTACACACAGTGTGTGGGTAGGCTCTTGTGGGTTAAGGCAGCCTCATTGTTTTGAGAGGGGTTGGGCATAGGTGGAGTTCTTTAGTTCAACAAAGTTTGGGATTTCATTACAGCAAAGGTACTGTGTTGTCGACGTTAACAAGAAGTCAGTAGCTCTCCGGATTTCTAGACAATCGACTGGAAGTTTTCTGTACTAGTGGTTTTAAAGGGAAAAAAATGAGAAATGTGCATCTATTACCAAGATTACTGTGTTTTGCCCAAACATGGTAAGTCTTGGAATTCTTTCTTTATGGGTTCTCTTTAAAGTTGAATGTAACTGTATTTGAGCACCAAAGACTGATAACACAATTTGATTTATTTTTATTGTGCACAGCAAACTCACCAAATCCATACATTTCTCCATGATTTATTTTGTTGAAAATCACTTTGAATAATACCCCACTAGCACTTCTAGCCACAGGGCAGATGATTCATGTAGCATTTGCGTCCTGAAATCTGTCTGCCCTTAGCTCATGCATGCTTGCAAGAGGATGTGCTTAGCTGAGAAAGCCCCTCCCCTCTAGATGAAAGAAAAAAATGCCCATGAGGACTCCTGGGATGTATGACATCATTTTGGCCTAGGCCAAAAACCAGGAAGCTACTGAAGAAATATAAAAAAAAAAGTTTAAAGTAAATATAGTATACCTTATTACCTATTTACTAATGCTAGCAGCATAAGGATTAAAAATAGGTAATCTAACAGAGTTTATTTCTGCATTAATGTCAAATTTGTACAAATATAACCATGGCTGACTGAAACAAATGTCTTTAACCACTTGCCTACAGGGCACTTATACCCCCTTCCTGCCCAGGCCAGTTTTCTGCTTTCAGTGCTATCACACTTTTGAATGACAATTGCGCGGTCATGCAACACTGTACCTATATGAAATTTTTATAATTTTTTTGAGACAGATAGAACTTTCTTTTGGTGGTATTTAATCAACTCTGGCTTTTTTATTTTTTGCTAAACAAACCAAAAACACAACTGAACATTTTGAAAAAAAAAAAATGTTTTTTCTTAGTATTTGTTATAAAATTTTGTAAATAAGTGATTCTCTCCTTCACTGATGTGCACTAATGAGGCTGCAGTGATGGGCACTGATAGTATGCACTGATAGTATGCACTGATGGGCACTGATAGGCGGCAGTCATATATGGCACTGTTAGGCGACACTGGCTGGCACTGTTAGGCGACACTGGCTGGCACTGTTAGGCGACACTGACTGGCAGCACTGATAGATGGCACTGACTGGTATTGATAGGTGGCACTGATTGACACTGATAGGTGACACTGAAAGGCAGCTCAGATGGGCATTGATATAAGGCATTGATATGCACTGGTAGACACTGATATGTGGCATTGATGTGGCACTGATGGGCACTGGCAGGTGGCACTGCTGGGGCTACACTGATCATCAGGACACACTGATCATCAGTGCCCTGATGATCAGTGTATATGTCCCCTCCGAGGAATGCCGATTACCAGCTGTCCTCTCCTCTTGAGCTTCAGCGTGACAGCTCATGTGGAGAGAAATGCCGATAACCGGCATTTTCCTATTCACATGTGATCAGCTGTGATTTGATACAGCTGATCTAATGACTGAGCCGACATCTTGAGCTCTTTCTGTCGATCAGTGATCCGCTGTGTCCGAGGGACAGGAAGGGAGTGAAAGTGCCCGGTAAGCAAGACACAATCAGTGTTATGGGCAGACTGTATCTGTTGTAGTGAGTGGAGGATGATGGATCCACACTCTGACAGATCCCAGGATGGAATTCCCCAGACAATGGGGGGAGCTAAAATGCTGTGACAGCGGGCAGCTGAACTGAGTGCTCCCACACAGTGACAGATCCAACACAACACACCGCCAACACTGACACAGATCAGCATGCCCAGCAGGCGCTAGAAGAGCAGGCTTTGGGATCATGATAATGTCATCACTCACTGACACATTAAACATCTGATGGATATCCGGCCAGCCAGGTCACACTCACAAGGACATCAGAGTCAGACATTACCTTCCCCCACAGGTGCAGCTCTGCCTCTGCTGTTGAATGGGAAGAGAAGGGCTGGAACTCCACAGTGATCATCAGCCGCTAGCCAGCTTGCAGTAAGGGACTGAGTCTGAGAGGAACACTGGAAAGAGCTGCAGCGCAACTACTACACTGGTCCCAGACACTCAGCATCTTCTTCTGTCCTTTCTTCCAGCCCTCTGATGCCCCTTCTCTCAGCTAAAGGATCATTTATGACATGGCGGTGTCCAACACAGAAAGAGTGCACCCCTAGGTGGCAGTGCGCCCTAGGTGGCCACCTAGTTTGCCTAGTGGAAGCACCGACCCTGCATGGATTTTCCTTCCCCTTTTTATTGTAGAGCTTTTTGAATTACAGGCAGTGCTGAAGAGACTCTGCCTTCTTGCACTGACTGACAATCAGAATTAATGAGCAATGCCTGTCTTCCTATGTGTAGGAATGATTGTCTTCATAGCTGCTTCCAAACCTCCTCCCATAGGAGTATGGTGGCAGAGCGGCTCTCCTGTGCCGGATCAAGTATCTAGTATGTGATTCCGCACTTCTGGGTAGGGTGATTAGTCACAGCACAAGCCGATCAGTGAGTACCAGCCAACCCTGTCAATGTAAATACCAAGCTCTGTCCTGACATTGGGGATGTGACGGTTTTTGTTTCCCTGCAAAGCACCTCACAGTACAAACATAAATACTGGTTAGGCACACATTTAACCCTTTGGTAGCCGTAAATGTTTAACCCCTTCCCAGCCAGTGTCATTAGTACATTGGCAGTGTATATTTTTAGCACTAATCATTGTATTAGAAAGAGTTAAGTGTCAGTTAGTGTCAAATTGCCCGTCATACTATTACAGTCCAGCTCAAAGCTTCTGATTGCTGCCATTATTAGTTTAACAAAAAAAATATTTCAGTATACATATCAAAGTTTGTATATCTTTCACGCAAAACCAACAATATACTCTTACTGGGATTTTTTTTTTACCAAACATATGTAGTAGAATACATATTGATCTAAATTTATGAAGAAGCTTGATTTTACACATTTTTTTATTGAATATGTTTTAAAGCAAAAAGTAAAAAACACTGTTTTTTTTTTTAGTTTTGGTCTTTTTTTTTATAGCGCAACAAATAAAAACCCCAGAGGTGATCAAGTGCCACCAAAAGAAAGCTCTTGTCAGGAATCCGAGGGTTACCGTGGCGCGCCAGTCTGCGCATGCACGGTCCGTCTAGGGTGCGGACACTAGGACCTGGGCAACCGCGGCGGCAACGGCGGCCACGCATGTGCACTCGTGCCCATGGAAGCGCGCCTGGTACCAATGAGTGCACAGGGCACACTATTTAAACAGGCTTTGGCAATTCACAAATTGCCGTATGGTCTTTCCTGCTGTTACTGTGTCCTGAGTTCTTGAGTGATTACTAGTTGCCGACCCTGCCTGATCCATTGACCCTCTCCTGCCCTGATCCCTGGCTCATCCCTGACTACTCTTTTGCCTGCTCCTGAATTATTTAACCTCCTGTTGCTGAACCTTTTGCTTGTGACCCGGTTACACTCTGCCTACTGCCTTGTACTGTCTGCCTTGCTGTTATTGAACCGGCCTGTCTGACTCTGCTATACTCTGCACTGGCATCGATCCATCCATCCAGCTTGGATCCAGTCGCTACGGTCTAGGGCCTGCTAGCCTCTTCACGTCAGGCTCTCCACCTGTACATACCTGCGGTGGTCCTCTCTACCTCAGTTGGGCGTACCCAGGGGTTGCGACATGGTCTCAGTTCTGCTCCAAGTCCATCCCCACCATCAGGGGCTCTGGTGAACAAGCAGACTGGGGCTTAAACTCCGCGCCCTAGGGAATCCCGTTCTGTGGTTCACTAGAGATACCACCGGGCGGTACATAACAGTTCTATTTGTGTGAAAAAATTATATAAATTTTATTTGTGTACAGTGTTGCATGACTGCAAAATTGTCAGTTAAAATATGGCAGGGACAAAAGGAAAAAAATGGCCTGGTCATGAAGGGGGGTAAATCTTCTGGAGGTCAAGTGGATAGGCACAGATTCAAGCACTGGAGCTCTCCTTCCAAGCCATATTTTTAAGTATATTCATTTCACTGTAAATTTTGCACAAGGAATATGATTTAAGATTTGGAATCTATACAATACAATTTCTTGATAATGTTATTTCTAATTATTAGGAAACATTAATATCTTTTATATAATGTCTCCACCCTTGGCATTTTTCCAGGCCTCCAAACTGATGAGGCTTCCATCCTGACAAGATGAAAAATGCAGTAGTCTAAACTTTACCAGCATGAATTCCAGCACAGATTAAGTCGAAGGTGCAGTGAGGCAGCAGGGTATAAAAACGAGTGTTAGTTCTGCTGCAGTCACTCGCCTTGTCAGAAAACGATATGATTAAATGTGTCAGTCTGCTACCATGTCTGCTTTTAAAATTACCTAGGTACTTTGTGTAATCCTGAAAATGTGCATTAGAGCGAAGATACAGTACTGTGTAATTTTGGGCTCAGTGTTGAGAACTCTGTTGGAAAAAACAGCTTGTCTATTGTAGTTTTTAACTTCAACTCAGAAAAATTGTCATCTGGGGAATTTAGGGAGCAGGCATAAGGAAATCAAAAATGAATACAAGATGAAGACCAAGTCCAAAAAAAATGTGTGCGGTCCCCAGGGGCTCATGTAAATGAACGTTCTCTGGATCGTTTGGGATGACCTAAATTTCTGAGTACATTGTGTAGTTAATATACTGTACCTGAGAGCAATGCATATATTCATCCTCCAGAAAGACAATTTATCTCTATGGGAAAACCCATTGACCCTCATATGAAAGTGTTGGGCAATCTAACCCAGATGTTCACTTTTTAAGATTCTTGCAGAGATATGCAGCTGCTTAAGGCCTCATTCACACTTTGCACAGCAGAAACTCACATTCCTGGTCTTGATTTTCAGGCGATTTTCATGCAATTCCCATTCTCTTCAATGGGCTGCCCTACCTGCATTTGTCATCCAAAAGAAGCTCCTGCTCCTTTTATGGAAGACAAGATTCCTCGATACTTAACCCCTTGGTGCCGGCGCCTCCCGGCCCTTTAAGGGTTTCAGAAGCTGGGAGGCGGGGTGAGGTTTAGGGTCATGTGACTGCCGTGACACGCTGTCATGGCGGTCACATGATCGGGAAAGCTCCCAATTGAAAGAGGAGATCGGGACCTTTCCGTGAGTACCGGACATGTGTGGTGGGAGCTAGCCCAGACGCCGGGAGGCCACACATTTGCATTCGGCGGGCGCCAAGAGGTTAAAGGTGCATTTTGCAATGATTGCCGCACAAATCTGTTGGGGCAAAATCACATCACATTTGGGTTGCCATTTGGAATAAATGGCACCCAAATGTGCATTGTGTGTTTTACAGTTTATGTCATGCAGTTTGGAATATTGGAGTTGCGGCGATTCCGCCCACAATTCCAAATCGCCAATTGTGAATGGGGTCTTAAAGAGAAGCTGTCAACACTCTCTGCATAGTGCTAAATTGTATGTAAGTCTACATTTTTTTTTTTTTAATTTCATAGGGATCATGTTTTCTGACACTCTTGGTAGACAAAAATTGACTTTGCAGATCACAGAAGGTTTCCTCAGCCCTTAGCAGGAGAATATGTGCTAAAAGGGAAAAAGATAGGGCACTGTGGTATCAGAATGCCACACCGAGCCTCCAACACTCCCAAAAGTGTTGGAAGTATGAGAAGATTTGAACCACTGCTTACAATACACCATTAGGGCAACATTTTAAAAAAGCAGCCATATTTGTTGAAATGTAAGGATATTTACATAATCTCTTGATTTTAATCTCTCACTGCCAGGGGCGGACTGACAACTCATGGGACCCCCGGGCAATAGGGGATCATGGAGCCCCTGTGTCCTTGTCCAAACTCAAAAAAGCCTATGAAAAAAGGTACCAGGGGCATCTCATGGGGCCCCCACTGCCCCTGGGCCCTCGGGCAGTGCCCGAATTTCCAAATGGTCAGTCCGCCCCTGCTCACTGCCCATGTAACACATATATGTAGAAGAAAACAGGGCAGACTTAAATGCCCATGTGCCACACATACACATGCATAGACAGTACAGCTTTCTGCGCTGAAAGTGTGCTCACGGCATGCTCCCAGCACAGTGACCTAGCTGGCAAAGACAACACTTAGTCTCTATTAACCAGTTGCCGACCGCAGATAGCCGAATGACAGCTACACTGCGGCCGGCCAGTTCTGGGAGGGCGTCTTTTGACGTCCTCCCAGAACGCGCTCTCCTGCGTGACCCCGAGGGCGCGCACCCGGCGATCTCCGTGATCGTTGTGTCCTACGGACACAGCTGATCACGTGATGTGGTAAAAGGCCAATCACAGCGGCCTTTTACAACGTGATCAGCCGTTTCCAATGACACGCTGATCACAGGGAAATGCAATTGCCGATTCTCGGCTGCACTTTCCTCACGCTGTCCTATCGTGAGGAAAGTACTGCCGAGAACTGGCAGTTGTTAGAGCAGTGATCGGCACCGATCATCAGGGCACTGATGATCAGTGCCCTGATGATCGGTGCCCAGCAGTGCCACCCACCAGTTCCGCCCACTTGTGCCCAGCAGTGCAACCACCTGTGCCCAGCAGTGCCCACCAGTGCCACCCAGAAGTGCCATCTACCTGTACCCAGCAGTGCCACCCACCTGTGCCCACCCACCTGTGCGCACCAGTGCCACCAACCAGTGCCCATCAGTGCAGCCCAGCAGTGCTGCCAGTCAGTGCCAGTCAGTGCCCAGCGGCTGTGCCAGTGTCCAGCAGTTGCGCCAGTCAATGCCTAACAGTGCCGCCAGTCAATACCTAGCAGTGCTGCCAGTCAGTGCCCAGCAGTGATGCCAGTCAGTGCCACCTTTCAGTGCTGTCTATCAGTACCCATCATCAGTGCCGCCTATCAGTGCCACCTATCCATGTCACCTCATTAGTGCTGCCTATCACTGCCCTTCAGGGATGCCTATCAGTGCTGCCTATCAGTGCCCATCAGTGCTGCCTATCAGTGCCCATCAGTGCTGCCTCATCAACGCACATCAGTGAAGAAGAAAAATTACCTGTTTGCAAAATTTTATAATAGAAACAAAGAAACTTTTTTTTTTCAAATTTTTTGCAATTTTTTTGTTTATAGCGCAAAAACTAAAACACCCAGCGGTGATTAAATACCACCAAAAAAAAGCTCTATTTGTGAGAAAAAAATGATAAAAATTTCATATGGGTACAATCTTGCATGACTGCGCAATTATCAATCAAAGTGCAACAGTGCTGAAAGCTGAAAATTGGCCTGGTAAAGAAGGGGGTATAAGTGCCCGGTAGGCAAGTGGTTAATGATCAGGAGCCAACAGGACCAGCTCCTGATCATGTGAATCTTGACAGCCAATCACAGTGGTCACAAGATCCTTTCTGCCTCCCTATGCCAGGGCTGAGCAGGAAGGCAATTAACATGAATGGGGTGTTCACAAAGTCTCTTTTAAACATTAAAGTGCATCTCTAGTGAAAACTTTTTGTTTTAGAAAGAATGGTTTGACACAACAGGAAGTGAGTATAAATCTCTCCAACGTGAGGGAAATCACCTCTTGGATGACCCTGGGAGAGGTATCTCCATTGAAAGGTCGCATTTCCCCATTTTGTTGATAACTGTAGCATATTGGATTTTCTGTCCTGGTAACCATGACCATCCAAACAAAGATGTTGGATCTTCCCAGCCGGGGAGCAGACAGCAATAGAAACCTGAAAAGTTTCTATCCCCTCATCGCTCTACAAAAAATAAAAAGTTTTGGCTATAGAGCAGAATAAATTATTTTCTGTTATTAAGACTTTCTGAATGTGGGATGGTGGTTTATTTTATTATGGTATTTTACTACTAATTTTGGCCTATTATAGTAAAATAATGTACCCATGTAGAATTATATGGAAGTTACAACTCAAGTTTCCAAAACAGGTAAATCATTAACTCAATCAAAATCCATTAAATCCCCTAACCAAGCCATAGGCACAATCTGATCATAGCTAAAATATTCTATTTATTATTTGACACATTTGAAATAAATATGGATCACTAAAGTCTTTTATTGCTAAACTTTCAAATAAAACGGCATACTTAATTGCATGTAATATATTGTAACATTTAGATTGTAATATTAAGTTATAAAATGCCTTGCAGATATATTGCAAAGCCATTCACAGTACTCCCTATAGGCTCAGATCTGTCAGTACAGGCTTATCTATTCATTGTATTAAATAACTAAAACAGTTTAGTCAGTTATATATAGTTGTCATCTGATTTAAATTGATTTAAATACATTTTGAAATAACCTGAAGCGGCTATTCTGTTTGACAGCAAGACAAGATCATCAGTACATCACTAAAGATTCACATAGTGCTGAAAATGGCATTAACTCAAAGATAATAATACATTTAAGACATTCGGGTATTCAGCTGAATTTAAAGTAGTCCTCATGACAGATTTGTAAAGCCCATTTTGGAAGCATTCTTTTTACATAACATATGAAATATTAAATCAATCAACAAAACATCTAACTAAAGCCCAAAAGGCTCAGGTGGCTGATGTGAACTGGAAGTGTTGATATCAAATACAGAAATGTTTAACTTCTTCGGTCAACTACTATAGTAATTTATTTTGGTTTTTGAGCTGTCTAGATACGTTCTGTAATGAGCATATGTTAATGATATAGTCTTTTTTTATGGATTATTTTCCTCTAGCATTTGGTCTAGGGCAGGGGTGACCAACCTGCGGCCCATGGGCCACATGTGGCCCTAGACAGCTATGAATGTCGCCCAACACAAAAGTGTAAACTTACTTTAAAATGTTGATTTTTTTCTTGGGGGGTTATAAAATTGCATTTACACCTAGCGAACACATGCAGCCAAACAAAATCAACTTACTGAACTTTTATAAGTTTTATCTTCCCAAAGAAAAATATCCAACTCTTCACAATCACCTATTATTCATGTCATCAGTTTTCGGCAGCACTTATATTTGTGAGCAACTATTTTCAAGGAGGAAGCACACGAAGGGCAAAATTTGAGCCAAAATGTCTGATGAGCACCTTCAGCATTCATTGAGAATTGCAACTACATCCGTACAACCAGATATTAATGAGTTAGTTTATCAAAAACAGTGCCAAATATACTAGTTTTACTGTATGTTGCCCTACTTTTATAATAACAAATATTACAAAAAAATGAAGTTTTATTACTCAGATAGGTACATTGTCTATATCAGTGATCTGCCTGACCTTTTCTGTTTCTCAGCTATCCTTATTCTTAGCACATTTTATCTGTGGCCTAGGACAATTCCTCTTCTTCCAATGTGGCCCAGGAAAGT
This sequence comes from Staurois parvus, assembly GCF_062004578.1. NCBI lineage: Eukaryota > Metazoa > Chordata > Amphibia > Anura > Ranidae > Staurois > Staurois parvus. The sequence continues at coordinate 8,690,179 of NW_028318294.1, read as the reverse complement.
CAAAAGATACCCCTGGTCAGGGGCAGCCAGCTAGATAGGAAAATGTTTTACGAATCCTAGAGATGTAGGTAAGTTGTAAGAATGAAGAGTTCAGTAAACAAACAAAATACATTGGAAACATGGAAGAGCTCAAGAAGTCAAAATATAAATGTTCTTTGTGTCCAGAACTAGTTGTGGTCAGGGTAGGAGCAGTCTCTTAAGTGATGGTCCTAAATTTTGGATGCATTTTTTCTGCACAATGTATTTTAGCTGTTATTGCTTGGGCATTACAAAAATCTGTAAGTCCTTTGTAAGGTTGATATAAAAATGATAATAAAACAACTACAAGCTACTGAGTCAATGATGGCCTGGAACTTACTCTCCCTTCCAACCACCTGCAACAAGACAGGAAGAACAATGTGGAGTGAACATGTTCCTGAGATCTGAGGATAAGCAGAATGTCTGGGGGTGGGACTTAGTTGGCCAGATGGGACAGTTGACTTGGAAATTAGATATTGCAAAGTACCATATAGGGGCGGACTGACAACTCATGGGGCCTCCGGGCAATAGGGGATCATGAGGCCCCTGTGTCCTTGCCCAAACTCAAAAAGCCTATGAAAAAGGTACCAGGGGCATCTCACGGGGCCCCCTACTGACCCCGGACCCTCGGGCAGTGCCCGAGTTTCCAAATGGTCAGTCTGCCCCTGTTACCATATTATCTTTTGGATTATAAGTAGATATTAATATGTACACGATATACGGTATATATATATTTTTCCCTGGCTTGCTAGTTTGTAGTTTGGGTACTTTTAACTACTTGGAACCATTATTCTATTAAAATTCAAATGTAATTAATAATTAAAGCGTAATGTATATCATAAAAGGCATGAAATTATGGCAAGAAATGTACTAAGAGACCTAAAATTCCCAGTGTCAGCTTTCTACTCACTCACCATCTGCTACAGCCAGTGTCCACTGCATAGGGGTGACTTGGGGACCATCTGCATCTTAGTTACAATTAAATGATATAAACACGCTAGTCCTTTCTGTTCCATGAACTAATTTAATAATGTGATAACTACGAGATTAGAGGTTAAACTGAAAAAAAGCGACTGCTTTGAAAATGCAGAGTTGTTTGAGGAGAAAGGATAAAAATGTAAGGGGTTTTTCTTCAACAGTCTGTCTGACACGGGACTTCACTTATGGAAGATCAAAGTGTGTTTCTGATCTGGGCAATGTATAATCCTCTATGAAATGGATTTCACTATGTGCAGTACTTTTCAATCTTTATTAAAAGACTTTGATTATAAATACGGGAATATTGGCTGATTTTTAAGGTGTTCATAACAGTTTTGAGAAAGAAATACTGGTTAACCCTTAAAGTCAATGAGTGCTTTTTTTATATATAAGTTAACTAATATTTGCAAATATCAAAGGAGTAGCTATAGCACTAGTAGACAATGTGACTGCTGTTAGGTACAGCAATAGGATGGGATGGCCAAGAATAACCTTGGTGCATTATGATTAGTAGATGAGTGGTTTGTTTGGTTTGGTTTGTGTAAACTTGGAGCAGATAGGGACAGTTCACTTATTTTGTGACATATTGTTTTGCTTATTGAACAGTTGAAGTAGCCAAGAAGACCATCTATCAGTTCACTTTCAGGATGGGATAGATACAGTGGGGAAAAAAAGTATTTAGTCAGCCACCAATTGTGCAAGTTCTCCCACTTAAAAAGATGAGAGAGGCCTGTAATTGGCATCATAGGTAGACCTCAACTTTGAGAGACTTAGTTCACACCAAGCTGCTTGCCTATTGCAGATTCAGTCTTCCCAGCCTGGTGCAGGTCTACAATTTTGTTTCTGGTGTCCTTCGACAGCTCTTTGGTCTTCACCATAGTGGAGTTTGGAGTGTGACTGCTTGAGGTTGTGGACAGGTGTCTTTTATACTGATAACAAGTTCAAACAGGGGCCATTGATACAGGTAATGAGTGCAGGACAGAGGAGCCTCTTAAAGAAGGTACAGGTCTGTGAGAGTCAGAAATCTTGTTTCTAGGTGACCAAATACTTATTTTCCACCATAATTTGCAAATAAATTCTTTCCAAATCAGCCAATGTGATTGTCTGGATTTTTTTTCTCATTTTGTCTCTCATAGTTGAGGTCTACCTATGATGCCAATTACAGGCCTCTCTCATCTTTTTAAGTGGGAGAAATTGCACAATTGGTGGCTGACTAAATACTTTTTTTGCCCCACTTTACATATATATATATATATATATATATATATATATATATATATATATATATTTAAGTAGAGACCTTAGAGATCAGAATGGTAGGTGTTGAAATTTTTCATGTCACACGGTATTGCGCAGCAGTTTCTCAAATGCAATTTTATTGGAAAAAATACTTTTCCAAGCATGGTGGGGTGGAGGCACTTTAATTTTTTTGTTGTTTGTTTAGTTATTTTATTATTTTTTTTTTTTTTACACTGTACCAACATCCCTTGTGATAGCTGGAGCAGTTGACACTAGATCTTTCCTGTGCCCTTAAAAGCACCTATTTTTTACTCTCTTTTTTTTTTTCCTCCGGGGCTGTCTTTATTAGCCACTAAGGTGCTATTACTGTAAAAGGGTGTTTAATGCTGCAAGGCCTAAAGAATAAAATATTTCTGGAGAGACTGGAGGAGACTGATATGTACAACCTCCAGAAAAGAAGGGGAAGAGGGTCATAAGTGAAACCTTTAAATACATCAAGGGTGTGAATAAGGTACAGAAGGACAGAATTTTTAATATGAAACTGAGATCAAGAACATGGGGACATTATATAGGACTTACGGGAGGAAAGTTTATGAGTAACTTTAGGAAGTAGTATTGAACAGAAAGAGTAGTGGATGTTTGGAACAGGCTCTCATTAGAGGTAGGTAAATAAAAACATGTCTAGGATAAAGGTAGGTCTGTACTCAGATAAGCAGGTTAAAAAAAACAATAAAAAACAATAAAAAGAGCAAAATTGATGGACTACTTGGTCTTTTTTACCATCACCCTTCTGTTTTTCTATGTAAGAGATTAGCCAGGGTTTAGCCTAGAAATGACGTAAACGAAGCCTTTAGTTGCAAAGAGAAAGAATCATCTGAAGGACACACAATGGAGAATTTCTGTCTAATAAAGTTGTCTGTACTTTTCAAATTATTAAAATGTACTCCATTTTAAACATCTGAAAAGTACAGACAACTTTATTAGTTAAAGTTAAGCTGGACAAGTTCACATTAATGTCATCATCAGTTATAACATGAATGTCTCTTTTAAAGTAAGCATTCATACCACAAATACTGTATTTTTCTGATAAATAGAGATATGACCTTTATACTTGTAAAAACCTAATCATTATTTTATATATAATATTCAACTTTGTAATATGAATTTGCCATGATGTCAGATCAATTGTGCTAAAGAGCTCCTGAAAGAGTCTTTTTTTCCCTAAAAATTCTAAGCTGGAATTGACTGCATTTGAAGTCAGACAAAATGGCCACAGTTTGAATTCATGAATGAATTTCCTCTGATCAAATAGCATCCAGCTGCTGCCATTCCCAAAAGTGTCGACGGAATCAATAGGCTTCTTGGCTGCATATTTCATTCAAGTAAAACTGTCCAAGAAAGATTTTCTTCCAGTGGAAATATTCATGGCTTACATTAGAAAGTGATGAGCTGCATAAAAATACTGAGGGGCAGATAAAAGGGTTTGTGTAATGCTACTTTCAGAAAAGAAAGTTGCATCTTCTGCTGCTTTTCACTGTATACAATACAGAGCAATGGAGGGAATCTGGAGAATAATAAAGAAATATACAAAGAGCTGAAAGAAAACTTGCAGAGAGACAAGTACAGAATTTGGCATTGTTGACCACCTTGCAAAAATACTGTCTGTATCAGATTTCAATACTTTTTGAGTCGCTGACCCTGAACAAGTATAAAGATTGGAAAGACAAAACTCCTGATCAACAACTTTTTTCAGGTCAGGGCTTTGGAAAATATTAAAGTTTCTGGATCAGAATCAGGGATTAGGGAGAGAAAGTTTTATTTTCTCACAAATTTCATCAAAAATGGTAGATTTAAGTGAAATTTTGCTATTTTGTTGAAATTCAGTGGAATCATCTGGAAAAGAGAAATTAAGTTGGTTTTTGGTGACTTTTTTTTTACTTTATTTCTTTTATTTTCAGTAAGAAAATATATAATGTAACAAATGAGGACATCTACACCTCCTCCCTTGGCCAATTGATACACTCTCATGGCTTCAACTACCATCTCTATGCCGACGACACACAAATCTATCTCTCTACCCCTCACCTCACCCCTTCAGTCTCCGCCCGTATCACAAGCCTACTGAGCGACATATTGGATTGGATGTCACTCCACTTCCTCAAACTAAATCTCTCCAAAACTGAGTTCCTAGTTTTCCTCCCAGCCTGCGCCACCCCCCTGACTTCTCCATCAAGACCAACAACTCTACCATCAGTCCCACCCCTCAAGCCAGAGTTCTAGGTGTCATCCTAGACTCGAATCTGTCCTTCCAGCCCCAATCGCTGACAAACTCATGTAGACTTCACCTCCACAACATCTCGAAAATACGACCGTTCCTAACCCCGGAAACCACTAAGCAACTCATCCACTCCCTTATTATATCACGCCTCAACTACTGTAACTCCCTCCTCATCGGCTTACCTCACCGCAGGCTATCCCCGCTTCAGTCCATCTTGAATGCTGTGGCCAGACTCATCCACCTTACTAACCGCTCCGTATCTGCCACCCCTCTCTGCCAATCTCTCCATTGGCTTCCTATTGCCCAACGCTCCTCACAAGACCTCCTACTCTCAAGCTTCCTGGTCTCCTCCTCCCATACCCGTCTCCAGGACTTCTCCAGGGCTTCCCTCATCCTCTGGAACTCCCTACCCCAATCCATCAGACTATCACCTACTCTGCTCACCTTTAGGCGCACTCTGAAAACCTATCTATTCAGGGAAGCCTACCTTCCCCCTCAGCTAATTACTGAACTCCTCCACTCTTCCTACCACTCCATCCCCCATAGCTATTTCCTCCTGTACCACTATCCCCTCCCTCCTAGATTGTAAGCTCCAAGGAGCAGGGCCCTCGAACCCCTCGTGTATTGAATCGTATTGTTACTGTACTGTCTTGTGTTTTGTCTCCCACCTTAATGTAAAACGCTGAGCAAACTGTCGGCGCTATATAAATCCTGTATAATAATATTAAATGAAAGAAGACAAAGCACATGGTGAAGTACCTAACCAAGTTAGGATGTCCAAAGTATAAGGAGGATATCGGTATAATAAGGTTGTTACAAAGAGTGAACCATATGAAAACTGATAAATCTAGTGAGAATTATCAGTAGAAAGATGGTTCTATGAGAAATGTAAAACAGTAAGCTACCCTCTTCAATCTTATAAATTCTAAAGAGAGAGTAGCCTCATACATACCAAGATGAGAGGTCAAATATTACAAGTATCACATGAGAATGAGATCCATTATATTATTAAGGCAAACAGTCAAATAACTAGGAGAATGAAATAAGAGGTAATTAAAGCCCCAAGAGAGACGACTATTTATATTAAAGATGCACTTCCTGGATCTGGAATCCAGAGTTTTTACTGTTGATAAAATCTTAAAATAGACTGATGGGTTTTCACAAAGGCACGTTCCATAAAACAGTGGTTGAGGACTTTCATGGTTTCTTGAATGGGGGGGAGTTTGGAGGCTCCCATTTCCTTGCAATCATGCTGCAATGAGAATGTGTCTGAGTACAGGATAGTAATGTGTAGGCCCCATTTCAAGCCCACTCTCAAAAGGGCCAATTGTGGAGTAAGAGGTAATTGGTATTTAGTAATAGAGGAAATTACATTGGCTGTATCTTCCCAGTATTTGGTAATAGATGGGCAGACCACCATATACGGATCAGGGATCCTATATTCCCACAATTGTGTCAACAGTCCACATTTTTTTGGTGATTTTTTAACTATTAGATGGACTATAAATGGCTTCTGAACATTATGGAAGCCCCCCTTTTAACCTGAACCTGTCCTGTATTTGTGAATAGGTCCCTCATTAGCTCAATAATTTACATTTTCAACACATAAAATAAAAAAAAAAAACACTGAAAAACTGAAAAGAATAGTCAAATTAAAATGTAAAATGACAGTACAGAATGAATATACAGTACACAAATGATACACAGATACTTTTTTCAAGCACTTTTGCCTAAGCAGCTCAATGAGGGAAAATGGGAGTTTCCACTTTGGTAAAATGTAATGGTGAAATGAATTAGACAGAAGGAAAGATCAGCAAGTGGGACCTTCAGCTGCCTCTCTCAATGTAAAGCAGCGGGGTTGATTTACTAAAGGAAAATAGACAGTGCACTTTGCAAAATGCAGTTGCACTCTGTAAGGGCAATTGCTCCAGAAGTTAATAAATGAGCAGAAGCTCAGCTGACGTCCATCATCCAATCACCTGCAAGCAAAAATACAGTTTTTTTTTTATTTTCCTTGCATGTGATTGTGTATGCTTTAAAAAGTGAAGCGTTACTTTATTTACTAAGCTCTGGAGCAACAACTGCACTTGCAGAATGCAACTGCACTTTGCAAAGTGCATAGTCTTTTTGCCATTAGTAGGATTTATAGAAGTGTAAAGTGTGGTGAAATGATGTTATGTCCTCCATAACCACTTAAATACCGCCCTATAGCAGATATACTGCTACAGGGCAGCACCTGTGTGCAAAATCACATATATATATATGTGTGATTTTGCATTACGTGCCCTACGCGCATCACCATTCGCAGTCGCGGATGTCAATCACTGGGTACCAGACGGTAATTACCCGCCGGCGCCCAGTGATTACTGAGCATCTCCGACAGGAAAGAACATTGTTTTGTTTACAAACAATCTTCCTCCCTGTCAGCTGGAGCACACTGCTCGGGATGGCTGTGCATAGTGCTTACAGTGAAGAACACAACCCCCGCCCCCTAGTAAAACACACAGAGCACACAGTTAACCCTTTGATTGTCCCTCACATTAACCCCTTCTTCCCAGTGCCATTAGTACAGTGTCAGTGCTTTTTTTCTAGCACTGATCACTGTATTGGTGTCACTGGGGATGTCAATGACACCAAGTTAACTCCCCCCCCCCAGTGTCAGAATGTCCGCCACAGCAGTCACAGCCTCCCTGTGTTAGTTCAGCCTGAGCGACATACCCATACATCACTTTGCCTGTAGCTGTCGCCTGTCCAGAGTTAATAAATAAATGAAGGATGGTGCAAACTAATTATTTACAACACTGGATATTGCAAAAAGAACAACCTAAAAAAAATAAATAGAAATAACATGGAAAAAGTACTTAACAAGTCTCAGGTCTCTGAGTTCAACCAGACTTCTGAGGCTTCAGAGTCTTTGAGCTCTCAATAAATAAGACTCTTGGCATTGGTGTATTTAGGTTTTGTGCTGTCCTAGGAAACATAAGAATCATCCGCCCCCACGGACACCAACCAACACCAACCCCCCCTTGCCCCTCTCATGGAGAAAGCCTGATATTGAACAACAACACCTCAACCCCCCACCTGGGAGAGCCTTCCACTACCCCCCCCCCCCCGGCCATAGAATGAAAGACACTCATTTTCATCTCCGGACATCCCCGGGAATGAGAGTCAGGCTCTACATACAACATCAAGCAGCTTGCAGCCTCTCTCGGATCCCACTTGGTTCCCATGAAGCACGTGCCCCTTCTTTAATCCCTTCACCCGGGGAGGAGGTGCTGCCCTCCTGAAAAATTACACCCTAGGCAAGTGTCTTGTGGTAAATACGCCCGTGACTCTTGTAAGATGATTTTTTGATGCTCCACACTGCTGTTGAAGCATTTTCTGTGGACTTTCTAGAGGGTCTCACTGTCTCCTGGTACAAAGAAACGGCAACTGCCCCAACCTATAACTGTGCTTTGCAGCAAGGAGCACATGGAAGGGTGATGCATGTCAAACAACAGAGAAAGATTCCCAGATCAACTTACCAGCCTGCAACCAACCATATTGTCCTGTCTAACAGTTCACAGTAAAAACGGGAGTTTAATTTGCATAAATTTGCAAATACATATGTAAGGTGCAGAGGACACTTCACGGTACCCTAGTATTATCTGCAGTCCTAACTCTTTTGAGAGCCTCCATAGTAGGAACACATATATAATAATGGATAGATTGAGGGCAGGTATACTTGGAGGGAGCTCACCCCTCCTTAAAGGCACAGGGGTGCACTGGACACCCAGAAAATAGCACTCTCACTGACCCCTGTCCTTACCCATACAGAAGTGGGGGATGGTAGCAGAGGTAAAATTCATTATAAAACTCCAGCAGAACCACCCACAATGTCAGTTTTCATAAATGCAGTCATATTTTTATTGTACTATAGGCTACAATTTCATAACACGCAGCAGTTAGCATTCCATAGACACAAGACATTATATGCTTCAGATGTCCAGATCATACCGGGGGGTGAAATGAGTCTATCCTGCCTCTTGTGTGTTATAGTCTAAATGTGTTTAATACCATACTACTTATAAAATGTCAATACTTTCACCTAGATAATTGCTATTATCATACTTTATCATACTGGATTTTATTAATTGCATATAGATTTTTGAAAAATGCGGGTTCAAGAAGGGCGGTTTGCAGGTCAACTAACCTAGACTATAGATCAGGCCTAAAAGGCTTTTCAATATCAATTATCCCTGTCCAAAGGGTTTTATGCATGTCAGGTATCCATAATGGACTTAATTATCTTGTGTCTATAGCAGCCTTTCTCAGCCTTTTCAACACAGAGGAACCCTTTAACCTCCCTGGCGGTATGATAATTTCAGATTTTTGGTGCTGAAAGTGGTACCATTATTTTGCATGGAAATTTGTCGTTTTATATTGTAGACCTGTAATTCTTAGGAATAACTCACTGAAATCTGTCCGAACAAGAGTCTAGTAAACATCCCAGGTAGGATAAAACTTGAAACACAAAATCATAAATTATAATTTAATAAATAATCATAAAAAATATTATAATAGGAATAAATTTAATTCAATAATATAATCAAACCAAAAACACTGAAATTTGAAATATAGCGCCAAGTTCGCACATCGCTGAGCAAAGTCTCAAAATCGTTTTCAGTGCCTGATGACGAATTTCCCCACGAATCATTATCACTCAATTCTGCAAGTGGTTCTGATTTACTATCGCTGTTCTCTAGCTGGTCTAAACCCGCTTTTGACCTAAAGGGACGCTTTTTGGACGCCATAGACGTTTCTCAGTTTCCAGGCAGAAAGAACGGTAAAAATGCAGGCAGGGCACAGGACAAAGCACTCGGGACAAAATGTATGTGAAATGGTTTGATACAGTAATGTTTTACTATGTGATTTTAGTGAATGTCACTTTTTGTCATTTTCAAATTTCCTGCCGTTCCATCCCTCGTACGTCCTGACGCTCGCAGGGGACGGAACCCAGAAGACAGATGCCGGCATCCACCGGATAACATTGCCGGGGACACTGCAGGAGGGACATTGCGGGAGCGCAGGACAAGGTAAGTGATCGAGGGATCGCGGAGCAACGCCGCATGGTAAACCCGAGTGTAGCTCGGGGTTAACGCTTGTGGTGCTGAAACTTTACCCCGAGCTACACTCGGGAATACCGCCAGGGAGGTTAACTTTCTGGTCCCAGGGAACCTTGCTAAAAATTACTATAGCTACAACTCATGATACATTAGCATGATGGCAGTGGGAAGACTGCTGTTTTGCACTTGTTATTAGGAAAATTACCCCCTTACAGGTAGCTAAAAAGAACATTAATGTCAGTGGAAACTTGTCTTCTAGGCATAAAGCTGCTCGTTGCTCAAGGAATCCCTTGCAACCTCTGGAAGAACCTTAGGGTTCCATGAACTCTGGTTGAGAAACCCTGGCTTATAGCATGACACATCTAGAATGTTTCTAACACACTTATGGTAGGCTCAGGGGCGGACTGACAACTCATGGGGCCCCCGGGCAATAGGGGATCATGGGCCCCTGTGTCCTTGCCCAAACTCAAAAAAGCCTATGAAAAAGGTACTAGGGGCATCTCATGGGGCCCCCTACTGACCCCGGGCCCTCGGGCAGTGCCCGAGTTTCCAAATGGTCAGTCCGCCCATGGGAAACATACACTTTAACTCATTTAACTTCTCTGTACCTGTAACTCTAATTGTACACAGCTTGAAAGAGTAGCCACCTCTTTCAGAATTTCTCTGGAGTTTGTGCGACATCCCCGTCTGCCCCTGATCAGGAATATGAAATGTAGGGGTAACATCAGGGGCGGACTAACAACTCATGGGGCCCCTGGGCAATAGGGGATCATGGGCCCCTGTGTCCTTGCCCAAACTCAAAAAAGCCTATGAAAAAGGTACCAGGGGCATCTCATGGGACTCCCTACTGACCCCGGGCCTTCTGGCAGTGCCCGAGTTTCCAAATGGTCAGTCTGCCCCTGGGTAGGCTAAATCCATTCTATGTATTTCATTGAGATTTTGAGAGCTGATCACACTTTGTAGATTTTACTGTTACCAGACATGTAGGCTGGGGTTAGCTAGTCTACCTGAAAATTGAGTAAAACACATGGTTACTTAGTTATATTGGAAATTTACAGAATTGGCACCATGTACAGTATATTGCAGGAGATACACATCTCCAAACAGAAGAAGGCACTGCTCATCCACAGGGCACTTTCTAAGAGTGATATATCAAGCACTTACATACCACAGAATGCCAGAGGAACACTTCCCTAGGAGGGGGCTATAATACAGCTTGGTCACCCATAAGGAAGAAAAATATATTTTTCATATATTTTAAAAATATTCTTCCCAAATATATTGACATATATTTGAAATGCTACAATTTTGGCCATAGTCAATATATTGCAACATATATATCAATAATGCGTTTTTATTACAAAATATATAAAAGGTATTTTTAAAATTACATTTCAAATATACTGTATGTCTTTAAAAACACAAATCTACATTTTTGGAACGCATTTACAAATATATGTAAAAATAGATGTTAAAATATCTTTTTTAGATGTTAAATACATTTGAAGAATATATTTAAAAAATATATATATTTAAAAAAATGTAGATTTGTATTTTTAAAGATATACAGCATATTTGAAATGTATTTTTAAAAATATAAATATTTTCATTTATTTTGTAATAAAAATGCATTTCAACATACAAAAAAAAAATTATATATATATATATATATATATAGATATATATAGCCACAAACCTGTGGTAGTGAGTCAACTTGGGGTTCCCCAGGGCACAGAGTCTAAGCTCCAGCCTGCTTCTTCACCAGAGCCCCTGATGGTGGGGATGGACTTGCAGCAAGCTGGAAGCAGGTTGCGGTCCCCAGGTACACCCAGCTGAGGATGCAGAGACCTATCATGTGAGCAGAGGGTAATCCAGGAGACAACAGGGAAGCTGATAGACAAGCCGAGGTCAGAACGGGTGGAGATCAGCACAATCAGTGGCCGGGGTCGGGGTCGGTGCACGGGTGGCCAGATACAGGATGCAAGTGTAGCAACAGTAGAGATGAGCGAATCGAAGTAGGCGAAGTGGAATTCGTTTCGAATATTAGGAAAATTTTGATTCGCGTCGAATCCGAAAATAAGCAGACTTCGGATGCGCGAATCGAAATTTTTCCTAAAATGGCGGCGACGGAGCGGGGATGTCTGGGAAGGCGCGCACACAAGGCGCGCTGACCCATAATGCATTCATTCATGACATGTGATCGCATTAGCCAATCAGCAGCCAGCCAGCCAGCACAGTGTAATGGTCGAGCTATAAATGGCGGCCATTTTAGAATTCTCCATTTGACTCCAGTCATTCAACAGAGGCAGACCTGGCTGTATTCAGGGAGAGAGTTAGGGACAGAGAAACGTTACTTAGGGACACAGAAACGTTAGTTAGGGCCACAGAATCGTTACTTAGGGCCACAGAAACGTTACTTAGGGCCACAGAAACGTTACTTAGGGCCACAGAATCGTTAGTTAGGGCCACAGAAACGTTACTTAGGGACACAGAATTGTTACTCAGGGACAGACAGAATTGTTACTGAGGGATACAGAATTGTTACTGAGGGCCACAGAATCGTTACTTAGGGCCACAGAAACGTTACTTAGGGCCACAGAATTGTTACTTAGGGACAGACACAGAATTGTTACTGAGGGACACAGATTTGTTACTGAGGGCCACAGAATCGTTACTTAGGGCCACAGAAACGTTACTTAGGGCCACAGAAACGTTACTTAGGGCCACAGAATTGTTACAAAGGGACAGACACAGAATTGTTACTGAGGGACACAGAAATGTTACTGAGGGCCACAGAACCGTTACTTAGGGCCACAGAAACGTTACTTAGGGCCACAGAATTGTTACTTAGGGACAGACACAGAATTGTTACTGAGGGACACAGATTTGTTACTGAGGGCCACAGAAACGTTACTTAGGGCCACAGAAACGTTACTTAGGGCCACAGAATCGTTAGTTAGGGCCACAGAAACGTTACTTAGGGACACAGAATTGTTACTCAGGGACAGACACAGAATTGTTACTGAGGGATACAGAATTGTTACTGAGGGCCACAGAATCGTTACTTAGGGCCACAGAAACGTTACTTAGGGCCACAGAAACGTTACTTAGGGCCACAGAAACGTTACTTAGGGACAGACACAGAATTGTTATTGAGGGACAAAGAATTGTTACTGAGGGCCACAGAACCGTTACTTAGGGCCACAGAAACGTTACTTAGGGCCACAGAATTGTTACTTAGGGACAGACACAGAATTGTTACTGAGGGACACAGATTTGTTACTGAGGGCCACAGAAACGTTACTTAGGGCCACAGAAACGTTACTTAGGGCCACAGAATCGTTACTTAGGGCCACAGAAACGTTACTTAGGGCCACAGAAACGTTACTTAGGGCCACAGAATTGTTACTTAGGGACAGACACAGAATTGTTACTGAGGGACACAGAATTGTTACTGAGGGCCACAGAACCGTTACTTAGGGCCACAGAAACGTTACTTAGGGACACAGAAATGTTACTCAGGGACAGACACAGAATTGTTACTGAGGGATACAGAATTGTTACTGAGGGACACAGAACCGTTACTTAGGGCCACAGAAACGTTACTTAGGGCCACAGAATTGTTACTTAGGGACAGACACAGAATTGTTACTGAGGGACACAGATTTGTTACTGAGGGCCACAGAAACGTTACTTAGGGCCACAGAAACGTTACTTAGGGCCACAGAATCGTTACTTAGGGCCACAGAAACGTTACTTAGGGCCACAGAAACTTTACTTAGGGCCACAGAATTGTTACTTAGCGACAGACACAGAATTGTTACTGAGGGACACAGAATTGTTACTGAGGGCCACAGAACCGTTACTTAGGGCCACAGAAACGTTACTTAGGGACACAGAATTGTTACTCAGAGACAGACACAGAATTGTTACTGAGGGATACAGAATTGTTACTGAGGGACACAGAAACGTTACTTAGGGCCACAGAAACGTTACTTAGGGCCACAGAAACATTACTTAGGGCCACAGAATTGTTACTTAGGGACAGACACAGAATTGTTACTGAGGGACACAGAATTGTTACTGAGGGCCACAGAACCGTTACTTAGGGCCACAGAAACGTTACTTTGGGACACAGAATTGTTACTCAGGGACAGACACAGAATTGTTACTGAGGGATACAGAATTGTTACTGAGGGACACAGAACATTACTTAGGGCCACAGAAACGTTACTTAGGGCCACAGAATCGTTACTTAGGGCCACAGAAACGTTACTTAGGGCCACAGAAACTTTACTTAGGGCCACAGAATTGTTACTTAGGGACAGACACAGAATTGTTACTGAGGGACACAGAATTGTTACTGAGGGCCACAGAACCGTTACTTAGGGCCACAGAAACGTTACTTAGGGACACAGAATTGTTACTCAGGGACAGACACAGAATTGTTACTGAGGGATACAGAATTGTTACTGAGGGACACAGAAACGTTACTTAGGGCCACAGAAACGTTACTTAGGGCCACAGAATTGTTACTTAGGGAGAGACACAGAATTGTTACTGAGGGACACAGAATTGTTACTGAGGGCCACAGAACCGTTACTTAGGGCCACAGAAACATTACTTAGGGACACAGAATTGTTACTCAGGGACAGACACAGAATTGTTACTGAGGGATACAGAATTGTTACTGAGGGGCACAGAAACGTTACTTAGGGCCACAGAAACGTTACTTAGGGCCACAGAAACGTTACTTAGGGCTACAGAAACGTTACTTAGGGCCACAGAAACGTTACTTAGGGCTACAGAAACGTTACTTAGGGCCACAGAATCGTTACTTAGGGCCACAGAATCGTTACTTAGGGCCACAGAAACGTTACTTAGGGCCACAGAAACGTTACTTAGGGACACAGAATTGTTATTCAGGGACAGACACAGAATTGTTACTGAGGGACACAGATTTGTTACTGAGGGCCACAGAACCATTACTTAGGGCCACAGAAACGTTACTTAGGGACACAGAATTGTTACTCAGGGACAGACACAGAATTGTTACTCAGGGACACAGAATTGTTACTGAGGGACACAGAATTGTTACTCAGGGACACAGAATTGTTACTGAGGGACACAGAATTGTTACTGAGGGACACAGAATTGTTACTCAGGGACAGACACAGAATTGTTACTCAGGGACAGACACAGAATTGTTACTGAGGCCCCAGAGGATAAAAAGGTAACAAACATAAAACATGAAACGATCAATAAGATAACGGAGTCCCGCGTCAATAGAAATAGAAGTCCCCAGGAAGTGGGACACACCCATGGAAGTCCTCCTGCAGGAAACCCAGCTAGGCTTAGGGACCCAATCCCCTCGAGGGGTAACTTCAGGTCACAGCGGAACCCAACCAACTCAGCTAAGATGGTCCCCTGCCCCAGTACCCCAACAAGACCATCAGCGTAATACTGAATCAGGGCTCACTCAAGCCAATCTCTCTCCTCGGAACCCGAGGGAACGATCGGCCTGAGCCATCCTCACCAACCCGACCACCCTCACTTAGTGGTGGAAAGTCTCAGAGCTCAAGTCCAGTAGGCGACCCCCTACCCAAGGTGGGATCTCATGAGAAACGGCCGAACAGGGCCCAACCCTATAACAATATCAATAGTTCTGGGATGCGTCCTCACTGTTCTCATGATCATTGACACTCCATGAGGTGAGATCTTGCATGGTGCACCAGACCTAGGGAGACTGACAGTTGTTTTGTGTTTCTTCCATTTTCAAATGATTGCACTAACTGTTGTCACCTTCTCATCAAGCTGCCTTGTGATAGTTTTGTAGCCAAGTCCAGCCTTGTGTGGGTCTATAATTGTGTCCCAGACATCCTAGGACAGCTCTTTGGTCTTTTCCATGGTGGAGAGTTTGGAATCTGACTGTTTGATTGCTCCTGTGGACAGGTGTCTTTTATACAGGTAGCAAAATGAGATTATCAGCATTCCCTTTAAGAGACTGCTTCTAATCTCAGCTTGTTACCTGTATGAAAGACACCTGGTAGCCAGAAATCCTGCTGAATGATAGGGGATCAAATACTTATTTCCCTCATGAACATGCAAATCAGTGCATAATTCGTTAGACATGCATTTCTTTTGAATTTTTTGTTGCTATTCTGTCTTTCAGTGTCACAATACACCTACCATTCGATTTTTAGACTGATCATTTCCTTTTGAGTGGGCAAACATTCAAAATCAACAGGGGATCAAATACTTATTTCATTCACTATATATATATATATATATACCTTTAAAATCCTATTAGTCTTTTTATATGTTAGGGATTGGTAAGTATATTCTTACAGATGTTTAATAACTATTTTCTTTAAAAAAA
Organism: Staurois parvus; assembly: GCF_062004578.1. Taxonomy (NCBI): domain Eukaryota; kingdom Metazoa; phylum Chordata; class Amphibia; order Anura; family Ranidae; genus Staurois; species Staurois parvus. The sequence goes on along the minus strand of NW_028318294.1, from coordinate 8,674,182 downwards.
AACTGCCAACATTTGAAGATGGTCAAAGTAACCCTAGGATACTCTTGAGTCATTTGTCTTTTTCAAAACAGATTTTATCAAGAAAAGAAAAAGTCAAAAGAGGAAAGTCGAAAATGCGAGCTGGATTGCTGCAATTGGAAATACAAAACCAGCTTAGGATAGCACAGCCATGGAAACATCCTGAATGGTTCCCTTGGAAAACGAATACATGTGTAAAATATACATAAGATTAAACTTCTGGGACTTTGAGTAGACATTATGTAGATAAATAGATTGCTAAGGGATGGGCTGTGCAGGGCTGTAATAAACCGAAGACATTTAGTCTGGGACAGGTTACTACCAGCATGCCACAATGATCTATGCTAGTCCGTACTCTTACCAGCACTTTGACTAATTACTTGGTAACTGGCCTACATTGCACGGAAACTTGACTAGACAAAAAAAATGAAAAGTAAAATAACATGTATTCTAATTTAAGCAAATTAGTATTCATGTTACTGAAAAAAGATTAGCATAAAATAATTCTAATGGTTTCCATGAATACTGCAGCTTGCTCCTTGTGCTGTTTTAGGGCATGTGTCAACGGGCTATTGGATTGTGTCAATGGCATCAGTTTAACATCAGGTTGAGATGCTCCTGAGACTCTTAAGATTTAATTGACAGACGCATTGGACCTGCAGCTGAGTTTTTTCTTACTTGCTGCTTTAAGCTTTTTTTTTCATTCCAATTTTTATCGGTGTGCAAAACCCATTGGAATCAACCAAAATTCCAAAGACATGTAAAATGTGATTCTTGTGAGCTAATATGGTGTAGCTATTGCATACATATCTTTGTAAAGTGAAAATTTAAAAAATAAAATATAATCAAAAAAATATATAAAAAACACCACTATGAATAACGTGCTAAAAAATATATATACTTGTGTGTGTAATATGAGAGAATATTTAAATAAATACAAATCAATTAAGTGGGTCGCCTACACCATACACATACTCATACATATGTGTCACTATAATCAAAAACAATGCAAGCGTGTCACGCTCCACTAATAGCTGTGAAATATACTCATCGGACTATATACATAAACAATATATAATTCAAAATAATTTTCAATTAATTATAAATAACATTTGTGAGTCCAACTTTGGTTTGCAGTCCTACTGAAACTGCGTGCTTATTTCAAACACAATCCGTGATTATTAAGGTGTCTTCCACTAGTGCAGTGGTTCTCAACCTTCCTAATGCCGTGACCCTTTAATACAGTTCCTCATGCTGTGGTGACCCCCAACCATAAAATTTACCCAGTAATTATAATTCATGAGTGTCGTTTTACCTCCAATACTGCTGCTTTCAACACAGTAGCTGCTTTTAACAGAGTAGCTGCTTTCAACACAGCAGCTGCTTTCTACACAGTAGCTGCTCTTTACACATCGGAAATATGTGTTTTCTGATGGTCTTAGGGGACCCCTGTGAAAGGGTCGTTCGACCCCCAAAGGGGTCGCGACCCACAGGTTGAGAACCACTGCTCTAGTGAGACATATAAACGTCCACAAAAACTTTTACTTATGTGCTCCTTCACCAGTGTGCACTCACCTGATTTATATGACCAAACCTTTAAGTGAGGTCAAAAACAGCTTGTGTCCCTTTAAATGGACTTGAAAATGAATGGATTTGTATATCCCTGTCCCAGATGGATGGATGGATGAATGGAGTATTTCCCTTTTTCCAACAGGGGGTCTCGCCGTTTTCCAGAGACCTTTTCTCCTGGAGTTGGATGGATGCAGCGGCGGACTGACAACTCATGGGGCCCCCGGGCAATATGGGATCATGGGGCCCCTGTGTCCTTGCCCAAACTCAAACCACACCCAAAAAAGCCTATGAAAGGTACCAGGGGCATCTCATGGGGGCCCCTACTGATCCCTGGCCCTCGGGCAGTGCCCGAGTTCCCAAATGGTCAGTCTGCCCCTGGTATGTATGTAATGTAAGCCAGAAACTCAGTGGACTCAAACATTGAAAATCTTTTTTGGCTGCACAAGTACATCTAGTAATATAATGCTGGATAGCTTCACCAGCAGAAGAGTTTTGGTATTGTATTTAATGATTTCAGGTCTATGTGTCATTGGCAAAGAGATTAAACTGAAAGTTAGAAATCTCAAAAAGTGAGGGAAATTCCATTCTTAGACAATTGTTCCCAAACCAGGCATCCCCACTGGAAGACTTTCCCCTATGAAAAGCCTATGAAAAAGGTACCAGGGGCATCTCATGGGGCCCCCTACTGACCCCAGGCCCTCGGGCAGTGCCCGAGTTTCCAAAGGGTCAGTCCACCCCTGGATGGATTGAGTTATCCCTCTCTCCTCTAGGGAGTCTCTTCACTCCTTTATGACTTATTACTTCATATGTATAGATGTCATGTAATCAAAGAATATAATATAGTGCCTTATCGCCTTTAAAATGTATTTATTAAACAAAATATAGTGCACTCACATGGTATAAATGATAAAACCACCTTTTAGTACAATATTATAGAATCCTCTGTGTGTTTTCCACACTCCTTATACTTGCTGTGCATTTTCCTTTGACGTCAGAGCCCCTCCCCTACGCATTACGCCACCGGGTCACGTTGCTTCATTAGGGGGAATTGATTGGACGGCACAACGCTCATTGACTTTGTGCTTTAATTTTGCCTCTATGAACTCTGGGAAACAAATAAAAACAAAAATCACTAAAGCTGGCTAAACATTGGTAGATTCTTTTCGTTCAGCCTACAAGAGCTAAAGGTTCCTCCATCTTGAAAATTCCAAAGACACTTCGAAATTTGATTTTTTTGCACAGTATATACTGTATTCCATTTTGTTGCAGTGCACTGAGGGAAAGGAACATTTAAAATAAATAGGATGCAATTTATCTGATCATCAAGCAGCTCCCTGATACTATCTATGTATTCTGATGATCTGGACCTTGGAGTCTGGTACCATGGTTTCGGCAAGGAAGACAAGTGAGAATATTAGTATTGCCTGAAGTGTCCCAAATTGCTCAATAACATTCTAATCCTTTAACATTGACTGAACTATCAAAAGATATCTCAACCCAAAAGCTAAAATTTAATGTATTGCAGCTTACCAGTCCTCATAAGTGGTAATTGTACTAATTCTCTATTTTAAGGCTAAGAACATTTTTAAGAACATTTTCAGAACAGAACATACCTACTGACCTCACCAAACTGCACTGTCCTAACGTCTTACAAATTGAACTGAAATCAGAAATTAGGCTATCTTCTGTATCTTTTCTGTCTTCTGTAAACTACAAATTCTATGGCTTCCCATTTAGTTAAGATGAAGACAGGGGGAGGCGTTTGTAGTTTATCCACCTAATCTCTGGAAGATTTACCACCCTTCCTGACCAGGCCATTTTTTGTGATACGTTACTTTAACTGACAATTGTGCGGTCATGCAACACTGCACATAAATGAAATTTATCTTATTTTGTTTCCCACAAATAGAGCTTTCTTTTAGTGTTGTTAACCTCTGCATTTTTTGTATTGCTTTTATTTTTTTTATTTATTTTTGTATGCTATAAATGAAAAAACTTTGACATTTAAAAAACAAAATCTTTTACTATTTGTTTTAAAACTTATCCAATAAACAAAAAAAATAAAATTTCTTCATAAATTTAGACCAAAATGTATTCTGCTACTTATTTTTGTTAAAAAATCCCAATAAACATATATTGATTGGTTTGTGCAATGGTTATAGCGTCTACAAATGGAGGTATTTATACTGGATTTTTTTATACTAGAAATGGCGGCGATCAGCGACTTATAGCGGGACTGCGGTATTTCAATGGACAATGTGACACTAAGGGGTTTATTTACTAAAGCTGGAGAGTCCAAAATCAGACTCCCTTCTGCATAGAAACCAATCAGCTTCTAACCTCAGCTTGTTCAATGAAGCTTTGGCAATGAAACCTGGAAGCTGATTGGTTTCTATGCAGAAGTGAGTCTGATTTTGCACTCTCCAGCTTTAGTAAATAAACCCCTAACTGACACTTTGTGGGAACCAGTAACACTAATACAGTGATCAGTCCTAAAAATATACTCTGTCCCTGTATTAACCACTTGCCCGCAAAGTGAAAAAAACAAGAAGCGCACCAACCTTGCGCATTACCTCAGTAACCAAAATTTATTAGTAAAAGAATGGTACTCACAAACAGCGAATAAAAACAGGCATGTAAGTCCTCCAAGGGACTTCAGAGACAAGAGGCCAGCGCAAATCCCATCATGGGGGTAGGCACTCAGTACAGCTGACACATTTCGAAGGTCATACCTTCTTCCTCAGAGCCCAGTCTTGTTTTGGAGCTGCACGACCTTTCATGCTCTGGCGGTCGTTTCGTTTGGGTTTGATTTCACCTACTCACCACCGGCCTGGGTCCTGGAGCGCAGGAGGAATCATTTTAACCACTTGCCCTCCAGAGGATTTACCCCCCATCCTGACCGAGCCATTTTTTGCGATACAGCATTGTGTTATTTTAACTGATAATTGCGCGGTCATGCAATGCTGCATCCAAATGAAATTGACGTCCTTTTTTCGCACAAATAGAGCTTTCTTTCAGGGGCAATTTGATCAAAATCGACATTTTTGACAGAAAACAATATTTTTGACTCTGCTATTAAACATGCCCAGTAAAAATCAAATGTCCTCATAAATGTAGGCCAAAATGCATTCTGCTTTTTTTTTTACTAGTAATGGCGGTGATCAGCAACTTATAGCGAAAGTGCAGGACTGCGGCGGGCATTCTGACACTGGGGGGAACTGATTTGGTGTCATTGACATCCCCAGTGACACCAATACAGTGATCAATAAAAAGTACTGACACTGTACTAATGGCACTGGGCAGGAAGTGGTTAACATCTGGGGCGATCAAAAGGGTTATCTGGGTGCTGTGTGTGTTTTACTAACTGTGCTGTGTGTTTCACTGTAAGCACACTGCTTTGTATGGCTCTGCTATGTAGAGCCTTACAAAGCAGTGTGCAGGAGTTGACAGGAGAGATCTGAGTTTATACACAGGTCTCTCCCCCGCCTGAGATACTCGGCAATCACCGGGTGCCAGCAAGTAATCACCAGCCGATGATTGACAGCCGAGCCCACGAATGGCAGCGCGGGAAGGGCGTACGTGACGCCCCCTGCCCAAAAATGCACAATCACGTACATATGTGATTTTGCGCACCCGTGCCACCCTGTAGCAGTATTTCTACTATAGGGTGGCACGGAAGCAGTTAATGACACTGGCTGAGAAGGGGATAAACAACTACGGTGATCAAAGGGTGTGCCTAGCCAGTGTTTTTGTGTGTGCTGTGTACTGTTTTTACTATGCAATCTACTAGATTTTATTCCCTTAATAAAATCTAGCAGATTGCTGTTGACATAACACAGCTCTGCTTTGTTACATAGGCAGAGCTGTGCTATGTCAGTCTCCTGAGAGATCAACAGGTGCCGGCACTCATCCATTGGCCGGCACCTGTTGACCAGCTTCTGCTGTGCCCAATCACAGCAAAAGCAGTACTCCAGCGGTAGGTGCAAAATCACGTTTATAAACTGTATGTGATTTTGCACAGAATGTACTTCCTGTAGCAGTAAATCTGCAATAGGGTGATTGGCAAGTAGTCAATTTAGAGCAGTCTAGAGTGGCAATACTGCTCCTCCATACATACAGTACAGTGAGTGAGCGTTGTCACCCCAGGATCGGAAGTTTGTTTTTTGCAGGATTGCCAGGTAAAAGTAAAAAAAAAAAGAAAACTAATGCAGCCACTAAATACTGTAGGTGGCAAAATATTACATTTATTGCTTCTGGATTAGACATGCTTCAACACAGAACCTTCATCTAATATGAGACTGTAACGCTTCAAGTATATGTGAACCCTTACCTTGGAAAACAAAACTTTCAAAGTAAAATAGAAATGAAAAGCAAAACATTTGTGTATACATACTGTATAAAAAAACATTATAAATGCCGTTTTTCTTTTTTTATAAGTGATTGCAGTGTTCTCAGATGCATAAGGGGCTTGAAGACTGGGGATGGAGAAACAGCAGCACACTGATCGTCCCATGGCTGTGCAGGGGGGCGTGTCAGCACAAGTCTTGGCTATTGGAGAACATGCAAGCTGAGCTGCCAGCCAGCCAGAAAACTGATCATGCTGGGAAGGATGTGCTCTCATGCCTAGCATGGTCAGTTTGACATAGGAAAGTAGTACTGACAGGAACACTGGGTATTTCACATAAAGGAAGCAATACATAGAGAACAGAATACTTTTTAACACAGGTACATGGTACAAGAGACACATATCAGAAACAGGTGTGGACTGATCATTCGAGCACTTGGGGCCTGCTCGAGGTCAGTAGGGGGCCCCATGAGATGCTCCTGTTACCTTTCATAGGCTTATTTGGGTGTGGTTTGACTGTGGGCGAGGACACAGGGGCCCCATGATCCCCTATTGCCTAGGGGCCCAATGAGTTGTCAGTCTGCCCCTGATCAGGAATATGAAATGTAGGGGTAACATCAGGGGCGGACTAACAACTCATGGGGCCCCCGGGCAATAGGGGATCATGGGGCCCCTGTGTCCTTGCCCAAACTCAAAAAAGCCTATGAAAAAGGTACCAGGGGCATCTCATGGGGCCCCCTACTGACCCCGGGCCCTCGGGCAGTGCCCGAGTTTCCAAATGGTCAGTCCGCCCATGGGAAACATACACTTTAACTCATTTAACTTCTCTGTACCTGTAACTCTAATTGTACACAGCTTGAAAGAGTAGCCACCTCTTTCAGAATTTCTCTGGAGTTTGTGCGACATCCCCGATTAGGAGAATTTCCCGCACTTTATATCCCAGTGACATTCTGTTACACCCTGATTCACAATGTGTTAGTGGGATATAAAGTGAAAGGGAAGTCAGGGACACAGCTACCAGACAGACTTGACAGAGATGCCAACACTTTCACTATCTATTCAACACTACAAAAAAATTGTGCTAGAGTTATACTCGAAATTGTAATTTTTGTTATGCTTTCTCTTTTGAGGTTTTTGAAGCCAGTGATTAATAGAAATCTGAGTCAAAGCCATAAGGATTGTCACTAAGAAGAAAAAGATATTCATGCTTTACTGTAATTCCTGTCTCTTCTCACAGTTTTTTTGTATTTTAATTACACATCCCAGAAGAGTTCAAAAGAGCTCACTGAAAATTTTTCTAGAGGACCACTTACTAGTTCACTTCACTAAGTAGACTGTACATCATCACCCCCCTCTCCCCTTCGTTACCTTCAATCACCAAGCATTATAGTGTTACTAAACCCACAACAGTAAAATCAGTCTGTATATGCAGTAACGCAAGCTTGATATACTCACTGTGGAACCTAAGGGGTTAATCCTCTGTATTATGTAAAAAGGATGTTTGATCCTGACTTCTCTGATCCTCCCCTTTGTCTACAGCCCCTATTTCATCTGCTGATAGCACAGAACTTTGAGGGCAAGCTGCACATGCTCAGTTTGGTGTGTATTGCTAGAGAGTTTTTTTTTTTCTTGGGGGGGTACATGTAATCAGTACAAGGTCAATCAGCACTGTCCAGACAGAGTCAGGGGTCCTGCAGCCTCATAGGACAGTCAGAGGAGACTGCAATTAATGCTCTGCTGGCTACTGATAGAAGTCCCACGACTGCTCTAAGTGCCGATGAGTGTGTGTATTGCTAGAGTATTTTTTTTTTTCTTGGGAGGGTGCGTGTGATCAGTACAGAGCCAATCAGCACTGTCCAGACAGAGGGTCAGGGGTTACGCAGCCTCATAGAACAGTCAGAGCAGAATGAAAACTCGTCCTATAAGCTTTAACCAGTGCTCGGCTGAACACTGATAGAAATCACAAGACTGCAATCTACTGCAGATGAGAAAAGGTATTTAGCAGTTTATATTTACTAAAATAATTGCATTTCCATGTTCTGTGTATTGTGGGAGACCAGATATAGTGAATGCAGGGTCCTGGGTTTAGTAACACTTTAACTAATAGGTATACAACTCTTATGGCTCATTCACAAGTGAGCCGCAATGAACACTTGACCACTGGTGTGTGCTCACAGACAAAGGGCCGATGTGCCAATCCTGTTGCATCGCACTGTTTCCCTTTTTTGTTACCCAACTTTATGTAGCCTCCCTGACGGTATTCCCGAGTGTAGCTCGGGGTAAAGTTTCAGTACACCATGCGGTGCTGCTCCGGCATCAGTTCTTCACTTACTTTGTCCTGCGCTCTCTCGATGTCCCTCCTGCAGTGTCCCCTGTAATGTACTCCGGTGGATACCGGCATCTGTCATCTGGGTTTCGTCCCCTGCGACGACGGGACTTACGAGGGACGGAACTGGCGGGAAATTTGAAAATGACAAAAAGTGACATTCACAAAATACACTAAAATCACATAGTAAAACATTACTGTATCAAACCATTTCACATACATTTTGTCCCTAATGCTTTGTCCGGCGCCCTGCCTACAATTTTACTGTTCTTATTGCCTGGTAATTGAGAAACGTCCATGGCGTCCAAAAAGTGTCCCTTTAGGTCAAAATCGGTTTTAGATCAGCTAGAGAACAGCGATAGTAAATTAGAACCACTTGCAGAATTGAGTGATAATGATTTGTGGGGAAATTCATCATCAGACACTGAAAACGATTTTGCGACTTTGCTCAGTGATGTGTAAACTTGGCGCTATATTTCAAATTTCAGTGTTTTTGGTTTGATTATATTATTGAATTAAATTTATTATTATTATATTATTTTTTTTATGATTATTTATTAAATTATAATTTATGATTTCGTGTTTCAAATTTTAACATACCTGGGATGTTTACTAGACTCTTGTTCGGACAGATTTCAGTGAGTTATTCCTAAAAATTACAGGCCTACAATAAAAAAAATACATATTTCCATGCAAAAAAATGGTACCGCTTTGAGCACAGAAATATGGACATAATCAGACCGCCAGGGAGGTTAACTGTCACAAGTAATATTTCAATACAGTTCTATTCTCTACAGCAATGTTACAATGTAGTAGTTTGCATCGCAATCCGCTGTGCTGCAAAAAAGTATTTGATGCAATGAAAAACGGATGCCCCTGCCTATGAATTGGGACTGAACTGGAGTTGTGACAATTTAATTCTCGGAATATACTATTAAAAAAAAATAGTTTGCTTACTTATACACTAGCAAATGATTTTAATTTCAAAGTAGTCCTTGTGAAGTGACACACTATTCTAGACAACTGTGTCACTGCTGGATACAATCCTATCCTAGAATTTGGAACACTAAGCAGTATCTTTGTCGTGACACGCTGGATGTCCAGAATTTCATCAAATCGGCATTTTTAAACTTCTGAAACAGATAAAAAGTTTCAGGGTTATAAAGCAAAGGGTGCTAATGCATTTCTGGGCCAGGAATTCGCAAACACTTAATGCATCTTGTGCAAGAGCATTGTCGTGATGGAGAATCCACTTGCAAGGCCAGAATTCTGGACTTTTCCCCTAAACAAATTCCCATAACCTTTTTTTTTGAATTTCCAAGTAACACTGTTGGTGGACCATTGTCCCATGTTCTTGTGTCAGTGTGGACATCTTTCCCCTCTATAAACCATATATGCCATTCAAAAACACTTGATTTCTTCATGGAATGTTCACCATAAGCCTGTTGTAAGAGAGCTAAAGTTTTCACTTGCACTTTTGCCAATTTTCATGCAAAATGTGATGTTATAGAAAATGAAAAAAGTGAGCGCTGATCTTAGAAAGCAGCTAGGCACTCTAAGTAACCAATAAATACTTATACAGAATAATATAAATAAAAGTGCAGCGCTAAGTGATAAATCTGAAAATTGTCCACTGTAAGTCCAGTTCATATAAACGTGCCAGGTGACAAATGGAAATCCACAATGGTGATCCGTGAGGAAGTAGCAGAAATGCGCACTCACCAGAAGGCGGGTATATATAAGCAGTATATATCAAAAGCTCATGGATCCTCGGTCAAGAAGAAACAGGTCTGGTCACTGTGGATTGGCCTTTCCTTTCCTCAGGGGTGCAGAGCAAAATTCTTCCTCCTCTTAGGTGGATGCTTGGACTCCTAATAAGGACTCTGCAAAGAGGTACTCCTCCAAGGGAGTCAGGAAAGGACGCCCATAGTGTAGTATGTTTAAAATAAACAGCTTTATTAAAGACAGTGATACCAGATTCAAACGGCAAGTGTCATCCAGATGTGATAGTAAAACTAACCCGAACAGTTAGAATGATGGCCGCCGGGCTTCCACGTGGCTCCTTACGCGTTACGTGCGCACGCACATCTTCAGAGGTATGGAACCAAGACGGGCCCTATGAGATGCCCCTGGTACCTTTTTCATAGGCTTTTTTGAGTTTGGGCAAGGACACCAGGGCCCCATGATCCCCTATTGCCCAGGGGCCCCATGAGTTGTCAGCCCACCCCTGGTGCTACACCCTGGGCCTTCCAGGAAGTAAATTGTAACATCTCATAGCTCCCACCATAGCTCCAACTCATCTGACGTGAATGAGTTCTTAAAACTACAGGCAAGCAATTAAAATACATATAAGGGAGCAGTTTTACCTGCCAAACCATTTGTATTTTAGTCCATCCATTCCTGAGATTTAAACAGCTCTGTTGAACAGCACACTCCTCTTGGGTAAGCAAGGAAACCAGATTTTGTTTTTTCTGCCCTAGTTAAGTAACACTAAAAGATCCTGTCCCTCCCTCAGCTGAGCTTTGCAGTACAGATACTGCAAAAGGCTGACATCAATAAATAAATAATTTGCGCTAGTAAATGTGTATAAAAAGAAATCATCAAATCATAAGTCCAGAAAAAAATATATATATGCCAATACCACAAAAAAAAATTAAAAAAACTTTTAAGTGCAAAAAACTTTTGTGCAAAAAAAGTATCTAAATATGAAAAATTTTCACCAAAAAACCTTGATAATATAATGGCAGATCATCCATAAATATATCTTCAGAAACGAAAACTCTGCAACACATCGATCCTCATCGATCGAAATAACAGGATGAAAAACTTTGTAGTTAATCGAAAATCCACTTCTCCAATAGATAAAGGACCACCTTCAAACGTATCCATGGGGGGAAATGCCAAACACTCGAGAGAAACAGAAAGACTTCATGGTGCAATATTATAAATACCAATTCCTTTATTAGGTACTCATTGCACTTACTCAAGAGGTGTCCCAGCCGACACCAGCATCAACAGCATAACAGCAATCACATAAATGAGCATGGCTACTCAGCACATGCGCAGTAGCTGGCAGCCAAAAACGTAATGACGTCACATCAATCAAGCTCCGCCCTACGCGTTTCGTCATCGACGTCCTCACGGAGCGGATAGATGTGAGACGTCTCAACCTCCTTAAATATTCACTCACAGGAAACGAACAGCTGACATCAATGGGGAATCAAGCAAAGCAAGCCGCCCCACAGATGACAGGAGTCCACAAAGGATATACAATGTATCCAATATATTTGCCATCACAAGCAAAAAAACTTTAAAACAAGAGAACAAAAATAGAATAAAAAGAAATTTGAATAAAACACTAATGATAAATAAATTAAATAAGTAAATACATTAACGGGCCAGCACCCTCTAAGACTGTGTTTCAAAAAGGGAACTTAAAGGGCCAGTAACACTTTCAACACAAATAAAGAGGAACTCTAGTAATAATACAAAAATAATGCAAAAATTGTACAAAAAACATACAATCTCCCATATATCATCTTTAAACAGTTACCTATATAAAAATATACTTAAGATAGCATAAAAATTAAAAATTAAAAATTTGTGAGAAAACAATTCAAATCTATATCGACATTTAACCCAAATGGTTGCAAGGAATTTAGTTCATAAATCCAAAACGTCTCTTTTTTGGAAATCTCATTAACCAAATCCGAGCCCCTCCAATGGGGTTTTACCATCTCAATCCCATAAAAGGTAAGTAAGCTCGGATCACAATTATGTACCAATTTGAAATGTTTGGATACACTATGTTTATCAAATCCTTTTACTATGTTTCTTATATGTTCGCCTATTCTTGTTTTTAAACACCTCCCAGTTCTCCCAATATATCTCAAATGACATGGACATTCTAAAACATAAATCACATGTGTAGAATTGCATGTAATCAGGGATTTAATATCATATTCTTTTTTGGAAAATGAAGAGCAGAATGACTTTCTTTTTTTATTATTACCTACTTTTACAGTCCTACAAACTTTACACTTCCTACAAGGAAAAAAACCATTTAAATTTGGAAACAGATCGAACTTTTTTGGGGGTTCGATGACATTGCGAGCCAGTTTCATCCTAAGAGACTTATTTTTCTTATAAATGAATTTAGGAGTTTTAGATAAGAATTTATTTAGTATATCATCTTTTAACAAAATGGGACAATATTTTTTAAAAATTCGTTCAATATTTTTGTATTGCATATTATAGTTAGTAATAAAGGGTACATTATTTTCAAATCCCAAATGAGCCTTTCTATTTCCAAGAAACGTCTCCCTATCTTTAATACCAATCGAATTTCTCTCTTTAATCAAAAAGGTCTTATCATACCCTTTCTCTATAAATCTTTCAATTAACACCTCAGATTGGTCGAAAAAATCTTTGTTAGCGCTACAATTTCTTTTTAATCTGGTAAACTGACTTTTTGGAGTGCTATATAACCAATTTGGATGATGTCCACTAGAAATAGGTATATAGCTGTTTTTGTCCACTTCCTTGAAGTAAGTTTTGGTACAAATTTGGCCATTATCTTTGTATAGGACCAGATCCAAAAAATTAATTTGCTCAAAATCACTCATACACCTCTTGAGTAAGTGCAATGAGTACCTAATAAAGGAATTGGTTTTTATAATATTGCACCATGAAGTCTTTCTGTTTCTCTCGAGTGCGTGGCATTTCCCCCCATGGATACGTTTGAAGGTGGTCCTTTATCTATTGGAGAAGTGGATTTTCGATTAACTACAAAGTTTTTCATCCTGTTATTTCGATCGATGAGGATCGATGTGTTGCAGAGTTTTCGTTTCTGAAGATATATTTATGGATGATCTGCCATTATATTATCAAGGTTTTTTGGTGAAAATTTTTCATATTTAGATACTTTTTTTGCACAAAAGTTTTTTGCACTTAAAAGTTTTTTTAATTTTTTTTGTGGTATTGGCATATATATATTTTTTTCTGGACTTATGATTTGATGATTTCTTTTTATACACATTTACTAGCGCAAATTATTTATTTATTGGTACACTTTATATATGGTGATTTTTTTGCAGCTGGTACACTATTAATAAGTTATATAATTTTGACCATAGGCGCTATTATTAATTTTTCTTAAAAGGCTGACATCAACTAATATTTAAAGGCTTATGCTGGCCCAACTTGACATGAATATTGGCCAATTTCTGTTAGAAATGCCAAAATTGTGCGTCTGATTCTGGAAGTCATTTCCCACTTGGTAATCATCTGATGGGGTGAGTGTGGGTGAATACTTGCACTATTACAGAGGATTTGAACACGTTGGAAACTATTTTTTTATATATATTTTTTAATGGGGCAGCACAGTGGCTAAATGGTTAGCCCTTCCACCTGGCAGTACTATGGTCATTGGTTCGAATCCCAGCCTGAAGTTTGCATGTTCTCCCTGTGCCTGCGTGGGTTTCCTCCAGGTACTCCGGTTTCCTCCCACACTCCAAAGACATGCTGGTAGGTGAATTGGATCCTGTCTAAATTGCCCTAATATGTGTATGTGTATGAATGTAGGTTAGGGACCTTAGATTGTACACCCCTTGAGGGTTAGGGACTGATGTGAATGTACAATATATATATATGTGTAAAGCGCTGCGTAAATTGACGGCGCTATATAAGTGCCTGAAATAAATAATACGTTGTTTTGAAACACGAGACTCTTTATTTGGGATTTATTTGGTCTTTTGTTTTTTGCTTTTCTTAATTGCTGTTTTCATTCTTTGTTTGTACTTTGATGTTTTTTTCGTCTTTTGAGCAGCAGCATTGTTTGATTGTGTGTTAGTTCTTTGGTGCCGGTTATTTAAAAAAAATTTTGAGCTCTGTTAGCACCACCTGGCTCAACAAAAGGCAATATAAAAATTGACTGCGCAGGGTGGAAAATGATTGGCCTCCCTTAGATTCATTCACTGTTTGGGTATTCAGGCAGACATGGGTGCTGCGGCTGCCTGAATACATTAGCTGGCAGTGGAGATTCCTCCAATCACTGTTTAGTGTCAATGGAGGAATCTATTGATTTTCTCTATTTTTCTCTTCTTGCCTTCCCTATACTATGTATGTCACCAATTTCACACCTCGGGTTAGTTGGTGTTCCATGTTTGAGCTGCGTCCAGGAGTAACCCTTTAATAAGTCAATACTAAGAGTAACGATGCCAGTAACAATGTAATAGCAACATGATTTCAGTTTACTTAGATAAACAGAAGGAGATATCTAGTCCATAGCTGTCAATTCCTGCCTTTAGCACATTACTCTTTGCCTTATTAAATAATTCTAAGTTCCCCTTTAGGCTGAAATATAAGGACTGTAGCCTTTGAGCCTCCAACCAGAACACATCTTACTACACAGAGATGGATTATAACAGATTGTGTAAGTACCACACATCATATATATGCAAATTCTCCAACTTTCATTAATGGAATAGTTCAAAATCTTGCCGTCTGTTATCAAAAATCACATTATTACCCAACCTGAAGAGGAGACACGAAAGCGGCTCACAGAGGAGAATGTCATCGAAATTTCTGTCATTTCAGCACATTACACAAAGTGCGTGCTGAAAGTCTCAAGAAAGTCATTAGTTAACATTACCTGTCTTTGCTCTTTCCATGAGCTTAACATGAATCTCTACCTGCTGTTCCCATCTGGACATTCATTGTTCTATGAAATTTATTTATTTCAGACTTTTATCATTTTAATTCCTTACAAAAAAAGGGTTGCTCTGATCCCATTGTGATGTCGGCTGGATTTAAGATGAAAACAATTTAGACCGAATGCTCTAAAATGCTCTTCATAACCAGTGTCTACAATGAGGTTAGGCCTACACCAGTAGACACTTTCTCTGAGGGGGGGACCTAAAGTTGACCTAGCATCCAATATAAGTGCAGGCATGCCAAGTAACTTGAACCTACAGCCGGGGCGGACTGACAACTCATGGGGCCCCCAGGCAATAGGGGATCATGGGGCCCCTTTTTCCTTGCCCAAACTCAAAAAAGCATATGAAAAAGGTACCAGGGGCATCTCATGGGACCCCCTACTGACCCCGGGCCCTCGGGCAGTGCCCGAGTTTCCAAATGGTCAGTCCGCCTCTGCCTACAGCTATTTATTACCTCTGAGAAATCACATTACTCCCCTTGACAATGACCTTATCTGTTTTCACATCAAAAGGGTGACACCATCTTAATTTAGGTATTATTCTTACAGTTGTAGATAGGTCCATCTTAACAGGTAGAAAAGGCTGAAAGATAGAAAAAGCAAAGGAGCATGAAATAATGGATTGGAGATCTTTGTTAAATTTTAAATGGGTTAAAAACCATCCAGCCATTCTCAATCTTTTTAACCCTGACCTTAAATAATAATCTTGAACAACCTTTGCTACATTGCTCATTAGTCTGAATAATGCAGCCTTAACAGTGATGGCCAGAATTCCACCCTTACATAATCCTAAAAAGATCAAAGGTGTCATGGTAATGGCTTTGTGAAGTTGTGATGGACCTAGAATTATGCAGGCACCATCAAATGGGAGGTCAATCAGCCATAGAACAAGGAACCCCTAATACTTCCCCATGAAAAAGCTTATAACTTGTTGTCCCCAGCACAGTAATTTATGTGTAGACAGTTTCTGTGTGTAAGAAGGATGGGTACAGCTTAATAAGTTAGGGAAAGGGTTACGTTCATGGCTCCTCTTTTTGGGACTTCAGCCGACCCACCTGTATTATAAATTGGGGGGAAAGCTGAGGCCCAGAGACTGCGTTTCCTTAGAGAGCCCACAGTTGTTCCAGAGATCTCAAGCGCGTCACGCACTACAGGAGGAATGGAAGTTACTTCCTACTGCACCCATCCCAAGGTGCCACCAACGATGGACCCTGTCATTATGGACTAATACCTGAAAAGTTACGCCTGGGCCAATCATTAATCAGTCAGGGTTAGGAGAAATGAAGTGTTTGAACTTTGAAACATGTTTGCACTACATAATTAATACTGTTAAAGCTTTGTCTGTGAGCCTGGTGTGAAGCTATTCAAAGGAGTGCATAATGAGGCTGGTGTATTAAAAGAACCTGGGCCTGTAATAGCACTAGAGGGGTATGAAGAATCTAAACTGTCAAATCAGTATGTTAAAGAGCATGCCAAGAGCAAGGCTGTTGCGAATTGAAACTACACATTTCTAAAACCAAGCAACCAGTCAAGGCGTGGTACCTGGGTAAGTTGAGGTATACTCCGGTAACGAGGGAATCACTATTAGGGCTCCCTTACTAGTGGTCAGTCTCCCATAGCAACTGGGACCAGCATTACAGAGGTCCTCAGCCTAACTGCACGGTATGGGAGAGGAACAGTTAAAACAGGACAGGCATGAGATCCATGCTATGACTCCGGCAGGATCCCATTCTGTTACCGGGAGTGAGGTAAAAGAGGTACACTGGCTGGCAGAGGTGGTGTGTGGCTCTACCCACCGCTCAGAATGCAACACATACCAGTCACTGTATGTAAAACTTTGGGATTACACTTTATCTGAAACTCGACTTCATTCTACATGCAGTGCTAGCTAATCTCTAAGTTATGAGTTTGCCTTAATGTTGGACTGTACACATGGCCATAAATTCTGCCTAGTCCTGGGGATTGATGAGTGTGCCTTCGGGCAAGATACCCTTAGTCCACAGGTGCGGTAGGCCCCACCCACATTAAAACATAGTCAGTAAAACATGACTTTCCATCCACCCTCCACGTAGCCAGTCTGCCTTGGGGCCTAGTCCCCGCCATTGCAGGATACAACTGCTGACACCCCTCCTTGAACCCTCAGGAACAATAGGCAGCCATTTTTCAATAGACATATTCACTGCAGTTGATTTTAAAACTGAATGCTAGTAATTCAGTTTTAAAAAAAGAACTGTCCAGCTCACAGGTGGGTCTGAAAAAGACTAGGTTACATCTCTAAATAAATCAAACTGACAGTCCTCTACTACAGAAGATGTAGTATGCTCATTTCTGTAGTGGCTGGGCCACCTACCTCCTTTCTGTTCCAGAGCTGTAGCCTCTGGTAGTCTTTCTCCCTTATTCCTTCAGCTAACCCTTATGTCTCTAAAGGACACTATAGACTACAGTAGTAATGGAGGGCTTGGATGAAGGTACCAAGGCAAGTTGGAGGAAGGAACTAAGGCAGGATGGAGGCACAGGCATTCGACACTGCGGAAATGTTGAATCCCGAATGGACTAAAGCTGGTCATATACACTGTTAAAATGTTATTCAAAAATTTTGTTTTCAGAACATTCATTCTATATTCTAATGGTTAGGGAGGTCATATTGATATTTGCTTTCAACCATAGTGATTAGAAAATTTAAAGGAGCAGGATGGAAATTTTTCTTGACTAACTGGGAATGTGGTTTTTATTCAGGAAAAATTGTACATTGTAATTAAACCTGTTTAATACATCTAGGGTTTCATTTAAATTTTAATGGCTTTCAAACCAAATTAGTTGATTCAGTGACTCAATAGCAAGAAAAAATGTTCTGACAAACGATTTTTCAGATTTTTTTGTACAAACATTCCAATGAAAATCTAACCATGATGGGCCAGCTTGAAGGCTGCTGCAACGCTTAAACAGAGGGGAGGTAAAGACACAGATTGCCAGAGTACTTGTCAGACACCGCCCAGCGGGATCTCTAGCGCTCCACAGAACGGGATTCCCCAGGACGCGGAGTCTAAGTCCCAGTCTGCCTTTTCACCAGAACCCCTGATGGTGGGGATGGACTTGGTGCAAGACCAAAACCAGGTCACGACCCCTGAGTGCACCCAACTGTGGTAGAGGGGTCCCGCTGAGGGTATGTGCCAGGGGTGAGCCTGATGTGAAGAGGCTGACAAGTCCAGATCCCGAGCGGGATGGATGGATGACAGTCAGGAGTGAGCGTGGTTAGACTAGCCGGGTCGGTAACGCAGGTAGGTACCAAGCAGTAGACAGAGAGCAGCCGGGTAACGAGCCAAGGTTCAGCAACGGGAGGTCCAAATAATAATATAACAATAGGCAGAAGAGCAGTCAGGGACGAGCTGGGGGTCAGAGCAGGAGAAGGTCAACACAATTTCAGGACAAGCAGGATCGGCAACAGGAACGTACTTCAGAGGAACAGGAATTAGACCTTGCTGCAACCTGGTCACCACCTGGCCTGTTTAAATAGTGCGCCCTGCACCGTCATTGGTACCAGGCGCACGCCCGCGTGCACGAGTGCGCATGCGCGGCCGCAATTGTCGCCGCGGACGCCCAGGTCCTAGTGCCTGCACATTAGTGCGCCTAGGCAACCTGACCTGTGCGCCGCGGCGAGATCCGCAGTCCCTGACAGTACTGAATATACTACAGGAAAGTGCTAGTTTTTTCTTTAGAGACCTGCTAGGGTCTCTTTAAATTGACCCTGACCTGACCTAGAAAGTTTCAAATACAAATGCTGCTAAATTTCAGGACTTTGTGGTCTTTACAAGTACATGTGTTAGTTTTTAAATTAATCAAGGTGTCCCTTTGGAGCATCTTAAATTCTAGGACTAGGCTAGGAATGGGGCTTCTAATTCAAGATTAAGCCCCCATCCACTTAGCCCAGAAAATAGGTGGAAATTGGAGGTTCTGACATCTAAAAGATAAATGACAATGAGCAATGCTTAGCAGCAAAGAAACGAGACTTAAGTTGGTCATACACCAGTAGGTTTTCGAACAATGTTAGAAAATTCTCATCAGTACACTCAATGATATTACAAATATCACTTGAAAGTCCTTCAAAAAACACTTGCTTTTACCATTCGATTTTGGAGCTAATGGACTTTTCCGAACAAAAAAACACATTCACTGTAAGAAATATATTCATTCAAGGAACAATTTCCATCCTGATTCTTTGAATTTTCTTGTTACTGCAGCTGAAAACAAGTTTCAATTTGACCCCACTAACTAGAGATGAGCGAAGTATTCAAAAATTCGATTCGACTGATTCGGCGAATTCGTGGAAAAATTTTGATTCGAGTCGAATATATTCGCTGCGAATTTAACTTATAAAAGGGTGTTTCTAGGCTTCAGAGAGCCTTTATATTAGTGCAGAACACTGTACCTTTAATTTAAATGCCCTTGGAGTCTGCTGGGGAAGAGAAATAATACTGACAGTCAGCATGACATGCAGATGAGTGCCGTCGATCTTAGAATCACCGCACACTTCACTCATTTGGGCAGTCACGGGGCCAAAACCAGAGTGTGGAGCCACAGTGTGGCGGTGGAGGCAGCAGCAATGGGAGGCCATACAGCACCCTATGACAAAAATGAAAACCACCAGCAGTGTGAGGAGACCTGAAAGTGGCACATGGCAGAGTGTGGCGATGGAGACAGCAGCAATGGGAGGCCGTACAGGGACCCATGACACACTCTGGACCTGGCAGCAGCATGAGGAGGCGGTACAGGGGCCCATGACAGATTACGGGCCTGGCAGCAGCATGAGGAGTCGGTACGGGGGCCCATGGCAGATTAAGGGCCTGGCAGCAGCTATGGGAGGCCCGTAATCTGCCAGCACCCTATGACAAAAAATGGAACACACCAGCAGTGTGAGGAGACCTGAAAGTGGCACATGGCAGAGTGTGGCGATGGAGACAGCAGCAATGGGAGGCCGTACAGGGACCCATGAGAGACTCTGGACCTGGCAGCAGCATGAGGAGGCGGTATAGGGGCCCATGGCAGATTAGGGGCCTGGCAGCAGCTATGGGAGGCCCGTAATCTGCCAGCACCCTATGACAAAAAATGGAACACACCAGCAGTGTGAGGAGACCTGAAAGTGGCACATGGCAGAGTGTGGCGATGGAGACAGCAGCAATGGGAGGCCGTACAGGGACCCATGAGAGACTCTGGACTTGGCAGCAGCATGAGGAGGCGGTATAGGGGCCCATGGCAGATTAGGGGCCTGGCAGCAGCTATGGGAGGCCCGTAATCTGCCAGCACCCTATGACAAAAAATGGAACACACCAGCAGTGTGAGGAGACCTGAAAGTGGCACATGTTTGGGGCATGATTCATGGCGGATTTAGTCAGTTGTGTCAGGAACTGGTGGTTTGAAATCCAGACTAATCCACGCATGATTCATTTTCACAAACGTGAGTCTCTCCACACTTTGGGTGGACAGTCGTGTCCTCCGCGGAGTTACAATACCTCCTGCCGCACTAAACACGCGCTCCGATGCCACGCTACTGGCCGGGCATGACAGCCTTTCAAGGGCAAATTCAGCTAGTTGGGGCCA
This sequence comes from Staurois parvus, assembly GCF_062004578.1. Classification (NCBI taxonomy): domain Eukaryota; kingdom Metazoa; phylum Chordata; class Amphibia; order Anura; family Ranidae; genus Staurois; species Staurois parvus. Next base: position 8,653,611 of record NW_028318294.1, on the reverse strand, counting down.
AAGATCAAGTTTCGTTGCCCAGTAGTCAAGGGGATTGTCTACCTCGGTTGGCAGGGTGCTGTCCAAGTAGGCCTAAGCCTGTTGTTTGAGGTCCTGCTCTAGGTCCACCTGATGCTGCTGCTGCTGCGGCTGGTTAGTAGTTTCCTCACTGCGCTGGTGAAGAAAGCTACTCATCATCGACTGCAGACTGAGGCAGCCGCTGCTGGTGGAGCTACCACTGCTCCTACCACCCCACCCCTCCCCTGCTGCCATGGCAGCGTAACGCGAGCGCACAGGGCCCACAGTGTCTGAGGATGGACGTTGGCGCAGAAAGGCAGAGACCAGCTGACTACATAGGTGGTTTTTATAGTACGTTATTTTGGCCTCCCTCTCAGCAGGTGTGAAAAAGGCCACCATTTTTGAACGGTAGCGAGGGTCCAACAAGGTGGACAGCCAAAAGTCATCCCTCTGTCTGATGGTTATTATTCGGCTGTCGCTATGCAAGCAACCGAGCATGCTATGGGCCATTTGTGCCAAGGAATGCGAGGGACTCCCTGCCTCCATCTCCACAGCATACTGCCACGGTGCGTCTGGGTCCTCTGTCTCCTCCTCCTCCTCCTCTACCAGATGCTCCTGCTCCTCTACTCCTGTCCGCTGAGTGGAAAAACCACCCATTTCACTCTATAATTCCTGAGCACAAATGTCCTCCTCTACCTCCTCCTCTTCTTCCTGTCCTGCCCCCACAGGGGTCATGTGGCGTTGAGATCTGTGCGCCACGTCTACAGCACCCTGACCAGTCATTGTTAACAGCATTTGTTCCAGGACGTGCAACAGAGGAATGACGTCGTTCATCCCATAGTCCTGCCGACTCACGAATAGCGTGGCCTCCTCAAAGGGCCTGAGCAAGCGGCAGGTGTCACGCATGAGCTGCCAATGGCTGACATCGAAGTTACACAGGGGAGTACCTTTATCCGCTTTTAACATCAGGAAATCGGTGATGGCCTTTCGCTGTTCGTAAAGGCGGTCTAACATGTGTAGGGTTGAATTCCACCTTGTTGCAACGTCGCAGATCAGGCGATGCTGTGGAATTCCGTTCTGCCGCTGCAGCTCAAGGAGGGTGTGCTTTGCGGTGTAGGAATGGCTGAAATGCATGCAAAGTTTACGTGACATTTTAAGGATGTCTTGCAGTGGGATGGTGGATTTTAGGAACCGCTTGACAACCAGATTGAACACGTGAGCCATGCATGGCGCATGGCACAACCTTCCTTGACGCAGAGCAGACACCATGTTCTTTCCGTTGTCGGTCAACATGGTTCCGATTTTCAGTTTGCGCGGAGACAGCCATCTGTCGATTTCTCTGTTCATTACACTGAGACGTTCCTCCCCTGTGTGACTACGTTCGCCAAGGCATACCAGGTGCAGCACAGCGTGACACCGTTGCGCCCTGCACATGTGATATGCCGGTCGGGTAATGGGACTTGGCACGGGGGTGGCGGCTGAGGACACGGCGGAAGAAGAGGTGGTAGAGGCGGACATCTTTTGTGGACCAAGGACATGCAAACGTAGAGGCAAAAGCGGCGTGACCTGTCCAAGTTGCTGGTGCGGCTGTGACGGCACCACGTTCACCCAGTGGGCCGTAAATGACATGTACTGTCCCTGACCGTAGTTACAGCTCCACACGTCGGCGCTGCCGTGCACTTTGGCAGAGACCGACATGCTCAAAGACTGGCCCACCATCTCTTCTACATGTGAATTCAGGGCTGGCACTGCCTTTTTGGCGAAGAAATGACGGCTTGGCACTCTCCACCGCGGCGCGGCACAAGCCATCATTTCTCGGAAAGGTGCTGAGTCCACCACTTGGAAAGGGAGGGACTGCAGCACCAGCAACTTGGACAGGAGGACGTTCAGCTTTTGCACCGTCGGGTGCGTGCTTGCAAACTGTTGTCTCTTGGAAACGGATTCCAAGAAAGACTGCTGACGGAATCCGTGAAGAGGAGTAGCAGGAGAAGGAGCATCTGAACGAGCGGAAGATGCCAACGAGCGACAACTCCCCTCAGCAGAGGTGTTGGAGCCTTGACTGGCTGATAGAGGGCGATTGACGTCGGGTGACGGAGCAAGTAACGGAGCGGGTGATGGAGCGGGGGCTGGGGCAGGCAGAACCGCCGTATCTTTATCACGGTTTTCCCAGGCCACCAAATGGAGACGCTGCATATGCTGCCGCAACGCTGTAGTCCCAACATGGGCCCCCTGGCCACGCTTGACTTTCTGGCCACATAGTCGACATACGGCTACGTTTACTTCCTCGGGCGGCTTGACAAAAAATTGCCACACCGCCGAGTAGGAAACTTTGCCCCCGATACTCCTCACTGGCTGACTGCTGCTTCCTCCGTGCACACCGGCACCACTACTGGCCGTGGTGGTAGGCTGCAGTGGAGCTGGTGCTGTACTCCGTGGCCGTTTGCCTCCACTGACACTGCTGCGACCCTGCTGCCTCCTGGGCAACCCACCGACTGTTTTGCTCGCTGTCAAGCTGCCACCCTCTTCTCCTGATGATGCGGAAGCAATAGCCTGATGACGACGAGGCTGCCAAGTGCGATCAGCCTCATCATCATCAATTAGGGTCTCCGCCTCACTACTAGCCCCATCGGCTGCGTCTGGGTCAGGAGACAGACCTGTCTCTAGACCGGCTACCGAGCCACTCTCCTCGCCACTACTTCTTCGCCTGGCTGCTGAAGAGGCGGATGTCTCCCCCCGTTCCTGACCGCCCTCTGTTAGCTCTTCCTCACTGTACAGTGGGGCTGAGCCCACAGCATGCGATACTTCGCTTGGTGAGGGAACACCAAAGGACAGGGGCAGGTAGAGGACACGTGATTTCAGTGGGCTTGCTCCCGGGCCATGCCAACTAACGGTTGTGTCTGACGTACCCACCGACCGTTGGCTGTAGGTGTCAGAGGTGACCTGGGAAGAGGAAGATGACCGAGCCAACCAATCGATGACGGCAGGGTTGTCAGTGGAGACACGACCGCTGGATGACACCGGGAGCACTGGCCTCTGGCTGCGAATAGTGCTGCCTCGACCCCTTCCTCTGCTGCCACGTCTGCTCGCTCCTAAAACATTGCCTCCTCTGCCACTCCTCTGCATGTTGTCTGACATACTCTTTAATTAAACGATTCTGTGTCCCTGAGTAACAATTCTGTGTCTGTCCCTGAGTAACAATTCTGTGTCCCTGAGTAACGTTTCTGTGGCCCTAAGTAACAGTTCTGTGGCCCTCAGTAACAATTCTGTGTCCCTCAGTAACAATTCTGTGTCCCTCAGTAACAATTCTGTGTCTGTCCCTGAGTAACAATTCTGTGTCTGTCCCTGAATAACAATTCTGTGTCCCTGAGTAACGTTTCTCTGGCCCTAAGTAACAGTTCTGTGGCCCTCAGTAACAATTCTGTGTCCCTCAGTAACAATTCTGTGTCTGTCCCTGAGTAACAATTCTGTGTCTGTCCCTGAGTAACAATTCTGTGTCCCTGAGTAACAATTCTGTGTCCCTCAGTAACAATTCTGTGTCCCTGAGTAACAATTCTGTGTCCCTCAGTAACAATTCTGTGTCCCTCAGTAACAATTCTGTGTCCCTGAGTAACAATTCTGTGTCTGTCCCTGAGTAACAATTCTGTGTCCCTAAGTAACGTTTCTGTGGCCCTAAGTAACGGTTCTGTGGCCCTCAGTAACAAATCTGTGTCCCTCAGTAACAATTCTGTGTCTGTCCCTGAGTAACAATTCTGTGTCCCTAAGTAACGTTTCTGTGGCCCTAAGTAACGTTTCTGTGGCCCTAAGTAACGATTCTGTGGCCCTAAGTAACATTTCTGTAGCTCTAAGTAACATTTCTGTGGCCCTAAGTAATGTTTCTGTGGCCCTAAGTAACGTTTCTGTGGCCCTAAGTAACAGTTCTGTGTCCCTCAGTAACAATTCTGTGTCCCTCAGTAACAATTCTGTGTCTGTCCCTGAGTAACAATTCTGTGTCTGTCCCTGAGTAACAATTCTGTGTCCCTGAGTAATGTTTCTCTGGCCCTAAGTAACAGTTCTGTGGCCCTCAGTAACAATTCTGTGTCCCTCAGTAACAATTCTGTGTCTGTCCCTGAGTAACAATTCTGTGTCTGTCCCTGAGTAACAATTCTGTGTCCCTGAGTAACAATTCTGTGTCCCTCAGTAACAATTCTGTGTCCCTGAGTAACAATTCTGTGTCCCTAAGTAACGTTTCTGTGGCCCTAAGTAACGATTCTGTGGCCCTCAGTAACAAATCAGTGTCCCTCAGTAACAATTCTGTGTCTGTCCCTGAGTAACAATTCTGTGTCCCTAAGTAACGTTTCTGTGGCCCTAAGTAACGTTTCTGTGGCCCTAAGTAACGATTCTGTGGCCCTAAGTAACGTTTCTGTAGCCCTAAGTAACATTTCTGTGGCCCTAAGTAACGTTTCTGTGGCCCTAAGTAACGTTTCTGTGGCCCTAAGTAACAGTTCTGTGGCCCTCAGTAACAGTTCTGTGGCCCTCAGTAACAATTCTGTGGCCCTCAGTAACAATTCTGTGTCTGTCCCTGAGTAACAATTCTGTGTCCCTAAGTAACGTTTCTGTGTCTCTAAGTAACGTTTCTGTGGCCCTAAGTAACGATTCTGTGGCCCTAAGTAACGATTCTGTGGCCCTAAGTAACGTTTCTGTAGCCCTAAGTAACGTTTCTGTGGCCCTAAGTAACGTTTCTGTGGCCCTAAGTAACAGTTCTGTGGCCCTCAGTAACAGTTCTGTGGCCCTCAGTAACAATTCTGTGTCTCTCAGTAACAATTCTGTGTCTGTCCCTGAGTAACAACTCTGTGTCCCTAAGTAACGTTTCTGTGGCCCTAAGTAACGGTTCTGTGGCCCTCAGTAACAATTCTGTGTCCCTCAGTAACAATTCTGTGTCTGTCCCTAAGTAACAATTCTGTGGCCCTAAGTAACGTTTCTGTGGCCCTAAGTAACGTTTCTGTGGCCCTAAGTAACAGTTCTGTGGCCCTCAGTAACAGTTCTGTGGCCCTCAGTAACAATTCTGTGTCCCTCAGTAACAATTCTGTGTCTGTCCCTGAGTAACAATTCTGTGTCCCTAAGTAACGTTTCTGTGTCCCTAAGTAACGATTCTGTGGCCCTAAGTAACGATTCTGTGGCCCTAAGTAACGTTTCTGTAGCCCTAAGTAACGTTTCTGTGGCCCTAAGTAACGATTCTGTGGCCCTAAGTAACGTTTCTGTGGCCCTAAGTAACGTTTCTGTGGCCCTCAGTAACAAATCTGTGTCCCTCAGTAACAATTCTGTGTCTGTCCCTAAGTAACAATTCTGTGGCCCTAAGTAACGTTTCTGTGGCCCTAAGTAACGTTTCTGTGGCCCTAAGTAACGATTCTGTGGCCCTCAGTAACAAATCTGTGTCCCTCAGTAACATTTCTGTGTCTGTCCCTAAGTAACAATTCTGTGGCCCTAAGTAACGATTCTGTGGCCCTCAGTAACAAATCTGTGTCCCTCAGTAACAATTCTGTGTCTGTCCCTAAGTAACAATTCTGTGGCCCTAAGTAACGATTCTGTGGCCCTCAGTAACAAATCTGTGTCCCTCAGTAACAATTCTGTGTCTGTCCCTAAGTAACAATTCTGTGGCCCTAAGTAACGTTTCTGTGGCCCTAAGTAACGGTTCTGTGGCCCTCAGTAACAATTCTGTGGCCCTCAATAACAATTCTGTGTCTGTCCCTAAGTAACAATTCTGTGGCCCTAAGTAACGTTTCTGTGGCCCTAAGCAACGATTCTGTGGCCCTCAGTAACAATTCTGTGTCTGTCCCTAAGTAACAATTCTGTGGCCCTAAGTAACGTTTCTGTGGCCCTAAGTAACGATTCTGTGGCCCTCAGTAACAATTCTGTATCCCTCAGTAACAATTCTGTCTGTCCCTGAGTAACAATTCTGTGTCCCTAAGTAACGTTTCTGTGGCCCTAACTAACGTTTCTGTGTCCCTAAGTAACGTTTCTCTGTCCCTAACTCTCTCCCTGCATACATCCAGGTCTGCCTCTGTTGAATGACTGGAGGCAAATGGAGAATTCTAAAATGGCCGCCATTTATAGCTCGACCATTACACTGTGCTGGCTGGCTGGCTGCTGATTGGCTAATGCGATCACATGTCATGAATGAATGCAGTATGGGTCAGCGCGCCTTGTCTGCGCGCCTTCCCAGACATCCCCGCTCCGTCGCCGCACATGTCGCCGCCATTTTAGGAAAAATTTTGATTCGTGCATCCGAAGTCTGCTTATTTTCGGATTCGACGCGAATCGAAATTTTCCTAATATTCGAAACGAATTCCACTTCGCCTACTTCGATTCGCTCATCTCTAGTTCTGACATCTAAAAGATAAATGACAATGAGCAATGCTTAGCAGCAAAGAAACGAGACTTAAGTTGGTCATACACCAGTAGGTTTTCGAACAATGTTAGAAAATTCTCATCAGTACACTCAATGATATTACAAATATCACTTGAAAGTCCTTCAAAAAACACTTGCTTTTACCATTCGATTTTGGAGCTAATGGACTTTTCCGAACAAAAAAACACATTCACTGTAAGAAATATATTCATTCAAGGAACAATTTCCATCCTGATTCTTTGAATTTTCTTGTTACTGCAGCTGAAAACAAGTTTCAATTTGACCCCACTAACCATTAGAATATCAAGCGTACATTCATAAAATGAAACAGTTCTATCAAAATCCTGCTAGTAAATGACCAGCTTTAATCTCAGTGCTGTGGCTACCTTAATATTTTCTTAGGTAGGGTTAGGCTCATTTAACACACAATTTGATGGTCAACAATTATAACTGGTGACAGATGCTTCAGTATTTCCATTATAGTCTAGCTCAATAAGCAATGACAGATTCTTACTCTTCTCTAACAAAAGATGACAGACTCACGCTACATAATGCTCAGAAGTGACATTCTACAATCTATACTATATAGTGGTACAATTAGTTGTGACAGTTCATTACTTTTCAATATGGAAAGTGATCTGGCACACTCAGGAAGGTTTTAGTTGCCTATAGTTTGACTCCTCCAGAGCACTGCAGCTTATCATGCAACCCTCAGCTACTGTCACAATACTCTAATAAGGTGATCTTCAAGTCAATCCAGTACCTCAGCCAATGGGGTAATATTAGCAATAGCAGCTGCTATGGGATCTGTGGGTGTAAGGTGCCCCATTAGGGAGGCTATTAAGGTCATTTAAATATAAATAAAACACCTCCTCCATTTACCTGAACCATAGGGTGCTTCTCCCTGCAACAATGCAATTTAGCGATGCTGGGCATAGATGTGTCATCCATTCATTGAGATCTGTGTATGGGAAGATTACATGTCCCATTCACCACCATGACAGAGGGACTGATAGATTGTGCCTGCACAAGTGTAATGCCGTCATCACACTCTTGTTTACTTCCTCCAAACCCATACTAGATGGTTTGTACTTCTCTATGGACCTGTGACTGGGATATAAACAATGAGCAGTCATCTGTGAAATTTGAGAATAGATT